>NW_018743712.1:0-172596 GCF_001683475.1 Chenopodium quinoa
CGGCTGGCCATCAGAGTCGTTCGGCTCTGAGGCGGAGTCAGCCTTTTGGCCCCCATCAGATTTCTCGTTGTCTGGGGCTTCATTAGCCGAAACGTCTGAGCCTCTCGGCTTTTTGGCGTTTCGGTCCCGGTGCTTTTCCTCCCCATCGCCACGGTCGCCTCGGCGAGACGTGGATGGCTTGAGGTGATTGCATCGGCGGGCTTCTTTTTGACTGCCCTTTATTTTCTCGGAGCGTCCCTCGTCTGAAACGTATATCATATTTGATGATACGTGGAGACGACTCCTTGAATGCCGTGAATGAGGGGTCTCCCCATGATCACGTTGTATGCAGATGGAGCATCTACGACCAAAAATTCGGCCATGATATTCCTAGCTGCTCGGCCTTCGCCGATGGTGACAGGAAGTGTAATCTTCCCGTCAGGATACGAGGAAGAGCCGTTGAATCCAGACACCGGGTAGGGTGCGGGGCTAGGTGCTCGGCTCCCATCCTCAGCTGGTCGAACGCTCCTCGGAAGAGGATGTTCGCCCGCTACCGCCGTCGACGAGGGTCCGCCAGACGTTGCGGTTGGCGATGCCCAGAATGATTACTAGTGGGTCATCGTGGGGGTATACCACCCCCTCACAGTCTTCGGCTGTGAACAGGATGTTCGGCGCCGGTGACTGGGACTGCCGAAGCTCAGCCTGATGAATCTGATGGGTTAGACCCCTCAGTTGGCGTTTGGCTGTGCCTCGCGAGATTCCCCCGGAAATAACTAGGATGTCGAGGGACTCCTTGCCCTGAGGTCCCTTATCCTTCTTCCGAGCGAAGTTGAGGTCCTGCCGAGAATCTTTTTCAGCTTTTTTCTCCTCGCGCCTGTCCGCGAGGTATTGGCTCAGGTACCCCTTGCGGACCAGATCCTCAATCTGGTCCTTCAGCTGGACGCAGTCCTCGGTGCGATGTCCGGGTGAGTCATGGAACTCGCACCACTGGTCCTTTCCCCTCGTCTGATGCCAGGGAGGCAACGGACGAGGTTTTTTGAATCTCCCCTCGTCCTTCGTCGTGCTGAAAATCTTAGCACGGGGAAGGGAGAGTGGAGTGTATGAATCGTACCTTCCCGTGTAGGGAAAGTGTCTTTCCTTCTTCGGCTCGGCAGCAGAGGACGGTTCTGAGGCCTTAGCCTTCCCTTTCCTCTGCGCCGAGACTTCGGGCTGCTGCCCTTTCGGCTTCTCAATTCTCGGACGAGACTGAGACCTGGATCTGTTCCACTCCTCGGCTCGGATGAACCTATCCGATGCTTCCAAGGCTTCCTCCAGGGTCTGCGGGGGATGCATGACCATGAAGTCCAGGAACTTTCCAGCTTGGAGGCCGTTCCGTAGCGCGAACACGGCCAGGCCTTGATCCAGGCTTGTGATTCCGGATGACTCGTTGCTGAAGCGAGTCAGATAGTCGCGGAGGCTCTCGTCCTCCGCCTGCTGCAGACTCATTAGCTCTGCAGTGGTCTTCTCTCGGCGGTTGGCCGTAGAGAATTTGCTCTTGAACTTGTTGGAGAGGTCGTTCCAACCGGTTATGGAGCCTTCCTTGAGCCCTTTGGTGATCCAGGATTGGGCAACACCTTTGAGGGTCGTAGGAAAGTATTTACACCAGGTAGCCTCAGACCTCGGTTCAGATACATGTGCCCCTCGTAAGAGGCAATGTGATCCTTAGGATCTGAGGTACCATCGTAAGTAATATGTGCCGGGATTTTGACCGTTGGCACATGCTCTTCCAGAATCCACTTTTGGAAGGGCGAGTTCGATGGAACCATGACCGCCTTCCCCTTGTACCCGGCCTCAGGGACCTCGCTCCCTCCTCTCTCAGAGGTGGAAGTGGTTTTCGTCCCGGCTGAGACAAGGTTGGGTGGGGTCCGGTATCCTCTGGGAAGGTGAGGCGGCTATGCACACTCACCTCCCTCGAACCCAAGCGTTCGTGAACGCTTTGGCGGGCGAATTCCGGGTCCTTGGAGGGCCCCATGGAATTCTGAGCTTCAGAGTGGTCAGAGGGTTGAGGGTTCCTCCTCCTCTCCTTACTGGAGTTTCGGGTGTCCCCTCGCCACCTCTGGCCGAGCTCTCTATGTGGTGGAACTTGTCCACCATCATCCTGACCGATCCTCCTTTTCAGGTTTCTCGGCTGGTGATCATCAGGCATCTGGATTGGAGCCCCTTGAGCTTTTAGGAACTCCATGCAGATGGCCACTGCTCTGGCCACTTCCTCGGTGGAGGGTCCGGAGGGAGGAGTCTCCCGCGGATGTGACCTGGATTGCACGCTATGGCGCGGCGGGGAGTTCCTCGCACCTGAGCCACTCGGTCTCGGGGATGGCCCCGGCTGCCGAGTGTGGTGCGAGGTGTTCTCCTCCTGGAGGCTAGGACCTCTTGAGGCTTCCCTTTCCGGAGAAATGGGGGCCTCCGATTCGGAAGAGGCTTGCTCCGGGAGGGATAAACCGGCTGGCGTTCCCTCACCGTAATCCGGCCTCCTCCCTTCTTAGCCTTCTTGGAACTCTTTCCACTCTTAGTCATGGCGACTGCCGGAGTGTTTGATGACTGACGCGAAATTTAGTAGCGTTCCCCACAGACGGCGCCAAATTGTTTCGGATGAAAACAATCGAATCTCGGAAGATCCTTTTATCTTGAGGGAACTTGGTCTCGGTCCGAACGCGCAGGAGCCGAGGGTTTCCTGCACAACAAATACACGTAAACTAGCCTCGGGGGGGACGCCGAGGAAGGCCCCTCCGATGCTTAAGTCAGTATATTTAGAGAGAGAAAGCTGTGCAAGAGTTTAGTTGCTTGAGGCTTTATTGTCTTACCAAGAATTGACCAAATTGTTGGCTTTTATACCTTGGCTAATGAAGGAGGCGGATTGGGCCCGGAAGTCAGTTGGGCTGGGCCAAGCTGATTGGGCCGTTGACTGACCTTGACATGGCTTTGAGGATGTTGATTTTTGACTTTAGCACATTTGGAGAGTTGAACCTTAACCTTGGGCTTTTAATTGGATCATTCAGTGACCAGGCCCAATTGGACTAAATTGGACCCAAACATCTGGTAAAATGACAATCCAGCTCAATATGTTTTGTTCGTTCATGGAAATCTGGTTCTTGGTTATGTGAATGGCAGATTGGCTATCGCAATACAACCTAACAGGATTCAAATTATCCATGCCAAAGTCACCAAACAACCTGCCTATCCAAGTAACCCCACTTGCAGCATGTGTCATAGCTCTATATTCTGCTTCAGAGGAACTCTTTGAAATTATACTTTGCTTCTTAGACTTCCATGAAACAAAAGAGTTACCAAGGAGAAGAACATAACCAGTAACAAATTATCTTGATGGTGGACAAGAAGCCACAAAAAGCCTCGAGAGTAAGCTGATCAACAGGCCTTGACCAATAGAAACTGCAACATATCTTAAAGTGTGTTGTAAGGCTTGAACATGAGGGATCCCTTGGATCAATTTAATTATTAATATATAATGCTTTTTTAAATGAAGAAAATAAAAGGTAGCTTAGTTGGTTATGCATGCAATGTATGTTGTTGAGAATGTGAGTTCAAATCCCTTTGTTCTTATTTTCTTAATCCAATTAATCAATTTTTTTATAAAACTAAATTTGGCCCTTTTCCCAATTATTCTTTTAAAATCTAAATTGGCCCACCCTATAATAATTTTCTAGATCCATCTTTGGTAATGTATGAGTATTGTTGCGATTACATAGCGATTTGATGATTTATTTATTAATATAAAGTAGTCTACTAACGGAGTAACAATATTACTCACCCAATTAAAATTGTTTTATTTGTTACCAACAATTTGAGGAATCTTGCTAACGAACACCACTGGGGCATTAGATAAGCATTAAAAATATTTCCTAAAATAGTATTAATTTTGATAGTACATGTCAAAATCACGCGTCGATTGGTGTAATTAATGTTCATTTTAATCTAATATTTTCTAATTTTAGCTATCTTATCCAACGCTCTCAGGACGTTCATTAGCTTTTGGCCTAATTTGAAATAGTTTTTATTTAACCAAATTAAAAAATAGTTTTGTATTTTTCTACAAAATTAATGTTACACAAGTAATTTGTAAGAGCACTACACTAGTTTATACATCAAAATAAACTTTAAAAAAATTACCATAATTTGAAATAACGAAAAGGACGTTTGCGTGACCGACTGAGATCGAGCATTTTGAAACATGATTAAGTAAGACCAAAACTACCCGAACCTGTTCGACCCAAAATCAAATCCACCGACCATTTTAACATTTCTAATCTAAATTAAAAACTTCAATTTGCCTAAATTACAACATGGAAAAAAAACCAAATCATCAAACAAGGAAAGAGATCACAAATTTATGAAAAAAAATCAAGTCATTGTGTGAAAAGAAATCAAGTCTTTGCACTTTTGCATACAATCAGTTTTATTTGTTTGTTAAATATAGCATAAACTTGATTGCAACTTGCACGCAAATTACATTTGTTGCACATTTTGTTGATACTTTTCCAGCATTTCATGTAGTGAAATGTGCATAACGTTTGTTGCTCTTGATACATTTGGTTAGATTAGAGTTACAATGCAACAAGTAATATACTTATATGGACCACATAATTTATAAAATATCATAAAATTTAAAAATTGACATTTTCAAGTAAATAACTTTTTTGCCTATAAAATAGCTTCTTACTTCTCATTATACGTATCATACAACAAAATATTAGCTTATATTTTTAGAAATTCATAAAAATTCCAATGAGGAAAAATTCTTGTCATTTGATGATAATCCAATTGACAGTCATAATTTTTGCATTGTTTTTCTCCTTAAGTGTTGAATGTCGTCTTACAAGTAAAGTGTTTGATGACTTGTCTCTAGATTCGTCAAATAATTCCGATGTTTTTTTGAATGGAGGGGAAAAATGGGCAATTTTAATAGCTGGCTCTAGTGGTTACGAAAATTATAGGCATCAGGTACATTTATTTTTGTTACTAAGTGAGCACATTTTTATAGCTTAATTAAACCAATTTTTCCATAATTTTTTTATTATATACAAGTACATTTTGTTTATATACATAATTTGCAGGCAGATGTTTGTCATGCATACCAAGTGATGAAGAAGGGCGGTCTCAAAGATGAAAATATTATCGTCTTCATGTATGACGACATTGCATTTAACGTAGATAATCCTAACCAAGGTGTTATTATAAATAGACCAGTTGGCAGAAACGTTTATACAAATGTTCCTAAGGTTTGATTCTCTCATATAAATATGTTTTTTAATTTCCTTTATATGACTACTAAAATGGGACGACTGGAGTACTTTCTCTGTAATTAAATGAAATAATTTTTTTTTTTCAATACTTTCACTATTTTACTTAACTAAAAAGATGAAGTTATATAATTTTGTTGAATTTAAATCAATGTAACATCTTTAAACAATAATATATATATATATATATATATATATATATATATATATATATATATATATATATATATATATATTATTGTTTAAAGATGTTACATTGATTTAAATTCAACAAAATTTTTTGTGTCCTAAAAAAAAAAAAAAATTTTCGATTATATATGGTTTTAATTAAATAGCAATGAAAATTTATGGTCAAAAATTGTAAATATGAATGTATTGTTTAGATGTGAAAAAGCTAATATTGTTTAAGATCAATTTCTCGAAAAAAAAAAAAACCTTTTATTAGAAAATAGAGTAATTTATACTCTGTATGTTTTATGTGTGTGCCGTGTACCATATAGTGGCATATAACTACGTAATCGTATCATATACAACGGTTGCATGTGAAAAATTATTACAGTTGCCACGCTCAAACATTACATTGGTTTGAACAGGATTATACAGGAAAAAATTTGACTACTAAAAATTTCTTCGCGGCTATACTTGGTTATAAAAAAAGCCATCAAAGGAGGTAGTGGAAAGGTTTTGGACAGCGGTCCAAATGATCACATTTTCATATTCTACTCTGACCATGGTTCTGCAGGGATGCTTGGTAAATTACTACTATCAATATTTTTTGTTTTGGGTATCTTGCTTTTAAGTGGATTATTAATTCCTAAAAAAAAAAAAGTCGATTATTAATTTTGGACAAATTTTAAATGAAAAACCGATGATTTATGGAGTACATTATTTTTTTGGATAGAGAGACTAAGCTATGTTTGATTATATATATTATATTTGCATAAATTTAATTTATATGAGCTTTAGAGCTTATATATACTAGTTTGATAAAATTATATGGACTTATTTGTATCTTGTCAGAAATTATTTATTACATTTGTATGTGAAATTGTGTGAAAACAATCTTGATATGTATGTCTAAATTGTCAAAAAATATTTATTATCTAAGAAAAAGTCTAGATAAGTTGATCCAAATAGGCCATAATAAATGTAAATTCAATTTATTTTAATTATTCATTTAATATATAGTTATTAATATATTATAAATGCATATTATATTTTTGCATGGTGTAAATCACATGTTGTATACAATGCAAATTTATGAAGTGATTTTTTTCCCCTCTGTATGAAACACTAGGAATGCCTCAAAACGAGCCTGCAATTTACGCCAAGGATTTCATAGAAGTTTTGAAAAAGAAGCATGCTTCAAATACCTACAAATCCATGGTAAGATCAATTTAGCTAATTAACATTTCTTGCCAAATTTAATTGTCATATAAATATTCACATTAATTTATGTATGTTATTGACATTATGCGCTCAATTAATCTATGCCTTTATAGGTTATTTACCTTGAAGCTTGTGAATCTGGAAGTATTTTTTGATGGTCTTTTGCCAAATAACCTAAGCATATATGCAACAACCGCGTCAAACCCCGACGAGAGTAGTTACGCAACCTATTGTGATGGAGACCCTGGCGTCCCATCGGAATACAATAATACATGTTTGGGTGACTTGTATAGTATCTCTTGGATGGAAGATAGGTAAAAAAAAATGCTTATGAAATATTGAAATGCACAAGTAATTAAAATTTTCTATTCTTTTTTTTTTTTTTTTTTTTTTTTTTTTTTTTAATTATATATATCAAGATAGAATTAACTAGAGTTTTTCTTGTTCATGCATGATTTGTGGTATATTGTATAAGTTAAAGGGGGTTATGTGCGTGCAATAGTTCAATCTTTATGCAAACTAAAGTTTAGTTTCTTTTTGTTATATTCAACAGTGAAAGAAAAGATCCAAGAAACGAGACTTTGAGACAACAATTCGCCGTGGTAAGATTAAGGCTTCATTCGATCTTTTCATGTTACCTCTCGGATTTTGACATAATCTAATAGGCAAAATATACAAATCTAACTTTGTAGCAGTTTAGTTTTTGTATGGTGCAAATTAACAAGATCTAAGACAATCAACTTTGTAATCATGTAGGTGAAAAACAGGACAAGTGAAATGTCTCATGTAAGTGAATATGGTGACGTTCACTTGAGTTCAAATTATCTTTCTCTTTACATTGCTTTGGAATCTAGGAAGCCAAATCAAACTTACTCCATGACCAACCAATCCGAGCCAATTACTCCATTGTACGTGGTTGAGCAACGCGAAGCTGATCTTATTTACTTCAAAGAAATGGTATCAATCTCTAATTGGATCAAACAATATTAATTTTCTAGGATAACATTGTAATTCTCACAACATTGTCGATTTCTTAATAGGTCCGAAGAGCTCCCGAAGGCTCTAAACAAAAAATTGAGGCTCAAAAGCGTTTAGATGATGTGATTTCACAAAGGAACATGTGGATCAAACCGTGCAAGCAATTGCAAAACAATTATTTGGTGAATCGCGCGGTCCTTCATATCTTACAAAGAATAGACCAGCAGGAACCCCTCTTGTTGATGATTGGGATTGCTTCAAAGCAATGGTACGTACTATATAACCTTTTTATTTTCCTTACAATCACGGTAGGTTAGAATGATCAATATAATGGTTACCAAATATAATGTACCTTCACTTAAAATTTGATTTTAGACGTGCATTTTTATATGGCTAGATTTTAATTTGAATGGTTAATTATGGTATGTAGGTAAGTACTTATGAAGAGCATTGTGGATCCTTACAATCCTATGGAAAGAAGTACGCTCGAGCATTCGCAAACTTTTGTAACGCAGGGATTCACATAGATCGGATGGCACAAGTATCGGCTCAAGTTTGTGCCAAGTGAAGTAGCTCTCGATTATATGAAAAATAAGATTTGTAAACTATATAGTATATTTTTATAAGAGAAGAAACTAATATCAATTTCTTAGCAAAATATATGTTATACTGTAACTTTGGAAGAAATTAATCGTGATAACAACGTGTTCTCAATTGCTCCGTATCAATTTGATTTACACCCATCAATAGCTTACTTTGCAGTTTTACACTAGCTTCAATTTTGTCATAAGATCAGTTGTACCGTAGAATTGGTTATCATATAATTATTTACTCTTTTGCACAAAATGAACTACCTTCTCTACTCATTTGCACGAAAAAAACAATTTTTGCTCAAATACTTGAAATAAAACTCGCTAAAATAATACTTGAAAATTCCAATGGTTTCAAGGACTTGTGAACTAAAAATTTCTGCATACCCCCATTGTTCTCATCGTAGCGGTTTCTTCTCCTCAGGTTATATATTGTTCTCCATCACTCCTATAATTTTTCTTATATCCCCTGTATCTGTAACAGAGCACATTCCACCTCAGACAGAAATTAATTTACAGTTGGAGTAATTCATCCCACAATACTAATTTCGATGTGGGATTTTATGGTTAACAGTTTCACACTACACATGTATAGATTTTACACTATGCTTACTTATCTTGTGCTACTTTTTTGATAAATAGAAGAAAAGAATTGTTTTTCAACACAACTGCAACGAAGGGTAGTGCTCCCTCAGAAGATGTGCTTTGATAATTATAAGCTTTGCACCAATTACTACAGTAATGAGAACTTATTAGCAAGAACTGAGGAGTTTAAGGTGTATCGTGGAAAACATTATGAATCTGATGCAGATGATTCACCAGCTAAGAATGTTGTTGTGAAGAAATGGGTTATACGTACAATGAACACAAGGATTACACGATGCTTTGTTTTCGTGTATGTAGATTGTAGTCCATACTGTCCATTTTTTTTTTTCTTTTCCCCATTCTGTTAAGTGATAAGCTTAGCATCAGTATGAGAAACTGGGCTCCAATGACATTTCGTAAATAAATTAACAATTTTTTCATTATTGTGGGCTCCACAACTGATGGTGATTGAATAAAGTTGTTGTTTATTTACGAAAATGTCATGAACAGTTTTTTGTTTCTCATCATGAGAAACTTGTATTTACCCCTTCCTTTGCCTATATCGTTTTTGTTTCGTGTTTTTTATTTCTTATTATATATATTTCCTTCATGATTCACTGATTTGTTTATCATGCTTGTTTGGAGCACATATTAAGTCATCTTCTTAGGAAAACGACGAGTAAGCAAACCTCTTGAAATTGCTACCTGTGATAGACTTCTTAAGCCACTTGCTTGCCCTAATGACATGATTCTTTTAACTGCACAATTTCTTTATTTGAGAAATGTGACTTTATTTCGAACTGTCTCATATACTCACTTCGTCATTAATTGTAATACTTTTTATTTCCGCATTTTGTTAAGGTCATTGGTTGGGGTCCGGTTTGGGTCGAGTTATTTAGGTTTACGTCAATTTGAATTTGAGTCATGCATGCTAATAATTAGTGTGCCTATGTATTTCAAATTCTAGAGCATTGTTAGAATTGATTTTAAGAGAACAAAATATGGATTTTGTCTTTGTGGAATTGATTACATTTAATTAATTAATTGTTTTGATTTTTTTTAAATAGTTACAATGAAAATATTTTAATCACAAAAGAATGTGGAATATTTCTTATATGCTTTTTATGATAGATTGTCTTTATAAATTAACTTTGCAGAATTATATGCCAGTATTATTCAATTTCAACCGGAAATCCGGTCATTATACAAAAGAAGACATGTATGACTACAGTATTGGAAAATCGCTTGAGCCTACCAGGAGTGACGATGATGGTATGCTAGTACAACCTGTTGATTGATGCTTTACATGTTCAACATTAGTCTTATTTTTTAATTTTGCTTTAATAATGACCCTATCATTTTGTTGATCAACAGTTGAAAATTATGGACTAACACTTTTTGCGTTGATATCCAAAAGAGTTCATCAATGCCCCAATTGTAAACGCCATACATTAGAATGTGAGACGTTAGATCGATAATGGGCGATGTTGGAGTACGACGAGAGATATATTACTTCCTCCTTGTGTAAATCCGAGGTACCATTAGTGCATAGAGAATTGATGAATGATCCTACGTACGATAGTGCTGATGGTTTGAAATTAACTCGCTTCACAATGCGATGACTTGAACATTTTCAGCGCCTACCAAGTATGCAAGCTATTGTAAAGTACTTGTGTAAGTTACGTGTTGTTAGGTGAAATTGGGATGTAATAGATCGTAACAATGCAATTAGTAATTACCTTAATGTTCAAGTTTCTTAATTTGGTAATGTTATAATTCCTCTGATTACAAGTCTTTTATTACTCTGTATTATTATTGAAATGATATGAATTGAATTGGACAAAAATCCTAAAAAATAAGTTCAAATAAACAGAGCTATACTCTTCCAATTTCAAAAATTAGACATTAGGTCATGCAAAATTTGGGCAAGCTCTACAAATTGATAAGGCAAGTTAATAATTATATACTAGATTTATTAAAAATAAGTTTTAAACATTAATTGCAAATTTCTTGTCACATGAAAAAAAAAAAAAAAACATTATTTGTAAATTGATAGAAAGGAAGAGAGGGGAGAGTGAATATGGAGCGTGCATTACAGCAGGAGATTAGATGAGTCAAGGATTGAAATTAAATTGGATTTTTAATTAGGGATGTCAGTGGGGTGGGTTAAATAGGAGACCCGTCATGGGTGATGGGGCGGGGGTGGATTTTAGGTTGCACCCGCCCCGCCCCACCCGCCCCATCCCCACCCGCCCCATCTCCACCTACCCCACTTCGTACCCGTCTCATCCCCACATCCATATATTTTTTAAAACAAAATTATATACTTTTATACTATTTTATAAAAAAAACTTATGTAAAATAAAATAGTAAATATAGTACTTTGTAATACACTTATATTATAAACAATACTATCATAAGACATGTTTATTAACAATAATTTTTTCTTTTTGCAATCTTTATTAATTATGAAGGATTGTGTATTTGGGAGATGGGGATAAGGTGGGGGTGGATATCTAAATGGGGGTTAGGGCGGGGATGGTTTTGGAATTGCACCCGCCGGGACGAGGATGGGGATGAATTTTAGACCCGCCACAGGGATGTGGATGGGGATGGATATGAAAATTTTAGATGGGGATGGGGATGGGAAGGCCAACATCCGCCCCGCCCCATTGACATCCCTACTTTTAATGTCCACCAAAAAAACAAAATTGTTTTACAAGTATATTTTAGGAAAAATTGGTATTATTGACCTAATGCAACGACCCTTGAAGAAGATAAAGGACTGTTGCATTAGGTATACTAAATCATTGCATATTAACGCTAATGCAACGGCTACAACAGCAATGGTCTACGGACCGTTGCATTAGGTTTATTGCAACAATTTTCGGCTCTATTGCAACGGATTTTAGGTGTTGCATCAGCCTCGTTTATGTAGTAGACGGTGATTTGTTGTACAATTTCAATTCTTTGAATTGGTCGAAATGTCTTATTATTATTATTATTATTATTATTATTATTATTATTATTATTATTATTATTATTATTATTATTATTATTATTATTATTATTATTATTATTATTATTATTATTAATACTGTGTACATCCAGGGACGGAATGTCTTCTCTTTTTCACACATACAAAAGTCATACAAGTAGTATTATTGTATTACATACAATAGAGACATAAAAATTATAAAAAGAGAGTAAGAAAGCTTTGGGATCGAAACCAGTGAAGGTTGACCTGAAATTTCTGTATTTTGATCATTTAGAGGAGGTGAATGCGAGGGTGAAATAAGGCTCGACGACACATTAAAGAAAGGATTAACATCATATCTCATTTGGCAACTTGGTCCATTAATTTGACCCCATAATCGGTTATCACTCGCACACGATTCGACCGTGAAATTTAAAGCATCCGTCAAACATTTCTTGCATTGTACCTTGCTTAGATCTGGTGTACATTGTACTAAAAAATAGAAGTCCCTATCTGCTATTACGGTCCCATTCTTAATAGCAAAGTAACTCGATGATGAACTTTCCGTGATTGCTTTGTCGATTAGTGATTTGAGGATTGACTGGACTTCTACTTTGATCCCATAGTTGACGAAATAGACTAGGGCACAATTCGTATAGTTTGGGGTGAGTTCCATAGTTGAGAAGATCATGCGGTTTGCATAGCGTAACATGCATTCCTGGTTAAAAGAACATGTGTACGGTAATTAATATTAAGAGACATGATATAGTATAAAACACATTCATAGGCCTCATCCATCAGCTTAAACTTGTGGTTGATACGGTCCACTAACAGTCATTGTATTATATATATTGTTCATAAATGTTACTTATAAAGGTATGTACTAGAAGGTACTTGAGACATATAAAACTTGAATTGAATGCGTTATACCACTGTTATTATTGGATGCATTATTTTACTCTATTATTATAGGACTCTAGTAATAAAAATTTATTGATATTGCATCATGAAATTGGTTTCTAACAATGAACGGAATAATTTAACATAATATAATCATTCTATATGAACACTATATAGGAAATAGAAAGATTCATAATTAGAAAAACGAAAGAGTACACTCTATTATTACCTCATATATGATAACGGCCTCTTTAGGTTGATCATAGCAAATGTCTATAGTACTGTTGACGGCATCCTTGATGCAACGGTGACATTTATCAAGGGGAATATCATTCCGGCAGTCATAAAGGGCGTAGACTTTGTTAGCCTTATAGTCATCAGATCCGACCGTGACATTGGAGAAGATGTGTGAAGAAGAGAGGGCCATGAGATTGGAAAATGCAATTCCAAGGTTTGAACTGAAAGTACTATTACTAGTATAGGTGCCCTTGGTATCGTCACATTCCCATTCTCTTGGCCAAAACTCCCTCGTCGCTTGAGTAGTCAAAGGAGTACAAAGGCAGAAAGTTAAAATAAAGAGGAAACAATAAATTATGTGGAAGCCATGATAAGGTGATGAAACCATGGTTCGTGTTTAATTTTGACAGGGTACATGAATCTGAAGGTTCAATTTAGCCTCGTATTTAACAAGCTAGGGACGTTGACCTTGTTCATGTGGATTATTTTGCAAAAACAAATAGAATATACTCGTATAAAGAATTTTTATATTGGCTATTTTATTATTGTTTAGATCGAAGTGGGAGGGAAGTAATTTCGATCCACCTATGTTTGACTAAAGGAAATGTACCGCATTATTGTATATTATCAATAAGTTATTGTATGATGTTGCTAAACTAACTTTAGCTGTCTTATGTAAATTATAATATGATCAATAGAACGAAAATTAGTAACAACTAAAGAAAAGTATGCATGCATGAGTAGCAATTAATGATTCCATATTTTTACCCAAAAAATCCCTACTTTCACTCTTTCTTTCTATCAACTTGCAAATAACCTAACAACTCACCTTATCAATTTGTGGAGCTTGCCTAATAATTTTGCATGACCTTTAGTCTAATATTTTTATTTCGAAAAGAGAAAAGTATGAACCATAGGAAATCTAAGAATGGAGATATATAGGTAGAGAGAAAGAGTGAAAGTGAGAGTGGGGAATTAGAGGATCGAGCATTAGGTGCCCTCCCTTGGTAAGATTCAAACCCTACACCTCTATGATCTAAGGTAAATTTCAGTCAAACGTTGCTTGGTATGAAAACCATAAGTAATGGACTCCACTTTAGTTTTTTCGTTAACTGGATATATATAGATTCAATTAAACAGACAAAATTACCGCTTTAGTTATATTAGACATATGGACAAATTGCAAGCATTTATATTTATATATTACATATAATGCTTAAAGTATCGGAAATAAGACAAGTCGAAGATTGAAATTAATTTGGATTTTTCCACTAGAAAATGAAAATAAGATTCCTTTTTTAAAGGTATCTTCTCACAATTCACAAATACAGTTTTAATAGGTCTAAAAGTTACTTCCTCTATTCCACAAATATTGCAATAAGGATGAAATTACGAATTTCAAAGTACATTTTATATGCTAATTATCTATAATTATATAAGAGTAAAAATTATAAAAAGTAGATATTGTGAAAGTATTTTACGAGACGAATCTAACAAGACCTCACTTGACTATATTTTCTTTACGTATATATCATAATATTTGGTCAAACAAACGTGATAAATAGTGTAAAAGTCCCGTTGTTGCAATATTACTAGAACGGAGGAAGTATAAACTTGGACAAACTTAAGATCTTCTTCGGCAAATTATCCTAACCAACAATGCAAAGAAAAAAACAACACAGATGATTATGATAAGGACTGAAAGCTTAGCCTTGGACTTGGAACTCATAGGAGTAGAGCTATAATCGGACGAAGACACATTAAAGAAACGTTTAACATCATATCTCATTTGGCAACTTGGCCCCTTAATTTGACCTCCTAATCGATTATAACTCGCACACGAATCGACCGTGAAATTTAAAGCATCCGTCAAACATTCCTTGCATTGGACCTTGGTTAGATCTGGTGTACATTGCACCAAAAAGTAGAAGAACCTATCTCCTACTATATCACTCACGTACTTAGTTGCAAAGTTACTCGATGATGAACTTTCCTTGGTTGCTTTATTGATTAGTGTTTCAAGGTTTGACTTGACCGGCAATTTGATCATACGGTTGGTGTAATATTCTAGGGCGCAACTCGTATAGTTTGGGGTGAGCTCCTTAGTTGAGAAGATCGTGCGATTCGCATAGCGTAACATGCTGTTGATAAGTATATTAGGTGACTCGTACTTCGTAGCTTTGTCCGCCCGATCGGGCGGACATTGCCCGGTCTGACCGGGCGGAAGAAGAAGAGGTGCCTGGCAAATTCGTTGAAGAAGCTGCTCTCGCGCCCGACCGGGCGAGCCTTCGCCCGACCGGGCGAGCCTTCGCCCGATCGGGCAGACCTTGCCCGGTTTGACCGGGCGGTGGGGGTTGGATACGTTGAAGCATTCGTATGGAGTTTTCTTCTCGCGCCCGATCGGGCAGACCTTGCCCGGTCTGACCGGGCGGTGAAGGAAAAATACGGAACGCGGATTTTGCGGTTTTAGGTTATCTTATTTTATTATCTTTTTGCCCAAGTATCTTTTAATTAGGGATTAATATAAAACCTCCCTAATATCAGTATTAGGGTTAAAAAGAGAGACAGAGTGAGAGCCGTTCTTGAGAAATACAAGAATCATCTTTGTAATCTTTGCAGTTTATAGTGAAATCATTCGATCTCGGTGCCCGTGGACGTAGCTATCACATCGATAGTGAACCACGTAAATTCTTGGTGTTGTTCTTATTGTTTGCATTGAATTTCTTTATTGTTTTCTTGTTTGTTTACGACCTTTGCTTCCGCTGTCGCACAACAATTGGTATCAAGAGCTCAGGTTCAATCCTTGGAGAGTTTCTTGAAGATAACAATGGCAGGAGATTCAACAATAAGAATTGAGAAGTTTACCGAGAAAAATAGTTTCGGGCTATGGCAAATTAAGATGAAGGCTCTGTTAAAACAACAGCAGATATGGCGTCCGTTGGCTCCAAAGAGTACTACTTCGGAGTCAGGAGACGGACCGACTGACTCGCAGTTAGAAGTTATGGAAGAGAAGGCACACTCTACCATATTACTTAGTCTTGATGATCAAATCATCACGGAGGTTGCTGATCAGGAAACGGCGGCTGGATTGTGGCTGAAGCTGGAGTCATTGTATATGACTAAGTCGTTGACCAACAAATTATTACTGAAACAGCGGTTGTTTAGCCTCCGGATGCAGTCAGGTACTTCCTTACGGGAACATCTAGAAAAACTTAACTCTATTTTGCTTGATTTACGTAATTTAGATGTTAAAATTGATGATGAGGATGCTGCGTTGATTTTACTTGTATCTCTACCGTCTAGCTTTGAGAATTTTGTAGAGTCTTTTGTTGTTGGTAAGGATTCTATAACCTTAGAAGAAGTGAAGGCAGCACTTCATACTAGGGAACTCAGAATGAAAGCTACGAGTGATAATGGGGATAATGGTAGTGGGTTATTTGTTAAGTCCGGAAAGTCTAAAAAGAATAAGGGGTTTAACAAGGGGAACAATGCTGGGTCGGGTGCTGGAAACGGCAAGGATGGATCTAGTAAAACTACTACTAAAACATGTTATTACTGTAAAGAACCGGGTCACTTTAGGAATAATTGTCCGGTGAGGAAAAACAAGTCCCAGGCTGCTGTAGTTGAAGAGAAACCGAATGAGAGCTATAATTCAGAGGAAGATTTAGCATTAGTCAGTTCTGCTAGGTCTGATGATTTATCTGATAACTGGGTTCTAGATTCGGGGTGTTCGTTCCATATGTGTCCACGTCGAGATTGGTTTGATACATATGAACCTCGCAATGGGGGTATGGTTATAGTCGGTAACAATGCTCCATGTAAGGTCACAGGTATTGGTTCCATGAGGTTGAGGACTGTTGATGGGCGGAGGTTAACTTTGACTAATGTACGGCATGTTCCTGCTTTAGGAAAGAATCTGATTTCATTGGGTACCCTGGATGAATTGGGGTACAATGGTGTGTTTTCAGATGGGGAGTTGTGTATTTTCAGAGGTTCTGAGTTGGTACTTAAGGGTATCAAAAGGAACACCCTCTATGTTTTTGAGGGTGTTACACTGCCTAGTTCTGCGGTTTGCGCATCTGTATCTCACCAGGAGATGACTAAGATTTGGCACATGAGGCTTGGTCATATGGGGGAGAAGGGGATGCAGCTATTGTCCAAGAGGGGTCTTCTATCCGGGGTCAAGGTTGCCAACCTTGAATTTTGTGAGCATTGTGTGTTTGGTAAGAAACACAGGTCAAAGTTCAGCAAGGGTGCTCACATTACTGATGCAGTGCTCGATTACATCCATTCAGATTGCTGGGGTCCATCTAGAGTTGAAGGTATGGGAGGTTACCACTATTTTGTGTCATTTGTTGATGACAAGTCCCGATACACATGGCTTAGGTTGCTTAAGTCAAAGGATGAGGCCTTCAAAGTTTTCAAGCAATGGAAAGCTTTGGTGGAAAATCGACAAGGAAGGAAGATCAAGAAGCTACGAACGGACAATGGGCTAGAGTTTTGCAAAGACGAGTTTAATCAGTTCTGTGCAGATGAGGGTATAGGTCGGCATCATACTGTCAGGAAGACACCACAGCAGAACGGTGTAGCAGAACGGGTTAATCAGACACTGCTAGAGAGAGTTCGATGCATGCTCTCTAATGCAGGGCTTGGGAGGAGGTACTGGAGTGAAGCTGTGTTAACAGCTTGTTATGTCATTAATAGGGGTCCTCATTCTGGAATTGATTCCAAAATTCCGTTTGAGATCTGGAGTGGTAAGTTGCCTAATTTTTCGAATTTGAAGATTTTTGGTTGTGTTGCTTATTATCATGTTATTGAGGGTAAGCTGGATCCACGAGCCAAGAAGGGGTGTTTTGTTGGGTACGGGGATGGTGTGAAGGGGTTTAGAATTTTTTCACCTTCGGAGGGTCGGGTCATTCTTAGTAGGGATGTTACTTTCGATGAAAACACCATGTATTCAATTAAAAATGCAGAGATTTCAGATTTGAGAAGGGAAGGAGACAATTTATTACAGACAGATGGGGTACTTGAGGTACATCAGTCTACCATTGCTGATTTACCTCGGGTACAATATATTGATGATGATGCTGATGTTCCAGTGCCGGGTACTCCTGAACCTGAGATTACTCCTACTCATTCTAACTCTGGGGATGAGGTGGAGCAATCTAATCAGGGGTCATCTAGTCAACCTGACACCATTCTTGAGATGCCTAAACGAGTTATCAAGAAGCCTGTTAGATTGATTGAAGAGATGGAGGGAAGAAATTGCTGTGTTGATGCGATGACAGGTTATGCATTGAGTGTAGCTGATGATGTAGAGTCATTTGAACCTGCCACATATAAACAAGCAATTAGTTGTAGTGAGTCTGCGCAATGGCTTGCCGCAATGGGTGAAGAGATGCAGTCCCTTTACAAGAACAGAGTGTGGGAACTGGTAAAGGTACCGGAAGGGAGGAAGCTTGTGGGTTGTAAATGGATTTACAAGAAGAAAGAAGGGTTGTCGGAAACTGAGCAAATACGTTTTAAGGCTAGGCTAGTTGCTAAGGGGTTCAGTCAGGTAGAAGGGGTTGACTTTGTTGAGATATTCTCACCTGTGGTTCGACATACTTCTATCCGTGTGTTATTGTCAATTGTAGCACATTTTGATCTTGAGCTGGAGCAGTTGGATGTTAAAACGGCCTTCCTTCATGGCGATTTGGAGGAGGAGATTCTGATGAAGCAGCCCGAAGGATTCGAAGCTCCTGGAAAGGAACACTATGCCTGCAGATTGCTAAAGTCATTGTATGGACTTAAGCAATCCCCCCGACAGTGGTACAAAAGGTTTGATTCTTTTATGGTTTCACAAGGTTTTGACAGGAATTCATATGATTGCTGTGTGTATCATAGTAAGCTGGATAATGGTTCCATGATTTATCTTTTGTTATATGTTGATGACATGTTGGTTGCCACAAAGAATAAATCTGATATTGCTAGATTAAAGGAGATGCTTAACTCGGAGTTTGACATGAAAGACTTGGGTGCAGCTAGGAAGATTTTGGGTATGGAGATCTACAGGGATCGGGCTAGAGGTAAGCTTTTCTTGACTCAGAAAAGCTACATTGAAAAGATTCTGTCTCGTTTTGGGATGGAAAAATCGAAGCCTATAAGTACGCCAACTACTGTTAGTTGTAAGTTGTCTTTGTCTATGTCACCTCAATCAGAGGAGGAGTTGTCTTATATGTCTAGAGTTCCATATGCAAACGCGGTTGGTTGTTTGATGTATGCTATGGTCTGTACTAGGCCGGATATTGCGCATGCTGTTAGTGTTGTAAGCAGGTTTATGGCTCGACCTGGGAGGGAACACTGGCAAGGGGTGAAAAGGATTTTTCGCTACCTGAGAGGGACAGCTGATATTGGTCTTGTGTACGGGAATGATAAGGAATGCTTGGTCACTGGGTACAGTGATTCTGATTATGCAGCTGATGTGGATACCAGGAGGTCTGTGACTGGTTATGTGTTCACTTTGGGTGGTTCTGTGGTTAGTTGGAAGTCTACATTGCAGTCATCAGTTACGTTGTCAACTACTGAAGCTGAGTATATGGCTCTAACTTCTGCAGCTAAGGAGTCTATTTGGCTCAAAGGCCTAGTAGGTGAACTGGGTATTGCACAGGATTTTGCTACAGTGTATTGTGATAGTCTAAGTGCGATTTGCTTAGCTAAAGATCAAGTACACCATGATCGGACGAAGCACATTGATGTCAGGTATCATTTCTTACGTACTGACAAGAGGATTAAGGTGAAGAAGATTGGGACTGCTGACAACCCGGCTGATTTCTTCACTAAGCCTGTTCCGTTTAGCAAGTTTAAACATTGCTTAGACTTGCTAAATATTGATTACTACGTGATGTAGTAGGCCCTGAGGGGCGAAGTTGGGGAGCTCCTGGTGTAGGTGTGTTGGCCTTAAGGTGGAGCTTGCCCGGGGCTTGTGATGCAGGTGGAGCATTATGAGTTGTTATACTTGGAGACGAGTATGTGATGGGTCTTGGTTGAAGACTTATCGGGATGTATGGCTTATGCATGAGTCTTGCATCGGGTTTGGCTTGAGATGTTTTTTCACTATGTCTTGATGGGGTCGTTTGCTGACTACGAGTTCTCGTCAAGGTGGAGATTGTTGATAAGTATATTAGGTGACTCGTACTTCGTAGCTTTGTCCGCCCGATCGGGCGGACATTGCCCGGTCTGACCGGGCGGAAGAAGAAGAGGTGCCTGGCAAATTCGTTGAAGAAGCTGCTCTCGCGCCCGACCGGGCGAGCCTTCGCCCGATCGGGCAGACCTTGCCCGGTTTGACCGGGCGGTGGGGGTTGGATACGTTGAAGCATTCGTATGGAGTTTTCTTCTCGCGCCCGATCGGGCAGACCTTGCCCGGTCTGACCGGGCGGTGAAGGAAAAATACGGAACGCGGATTTTGCGGTTTTAGGTTATCTTATTTTATTATCTTTTTGCCCAAGTATCTTTTAATTAGGGATTAATATAAAACCTCCCTAATATCAGTATTAGGGTTAAAAAGAGAGACAGAGTGAGAGCCGTTCTTGAGAAATACAAGAATCATCTTTGTAATCTTTGCAGTTTATAGTGAAATCATTCGATCTCGGTGCCCGTGGACGTAGCTATCACATCGATAGTGAACCACGTAAATTCTTGGTGTTGTTCTTATTGTTTGCATTGAATTTCTTTATTGTTTTCTTGTTTGTTTACGACCTTTGCTTCCGCTGTCGCACAACACATGCATTCCTGGTTAAAATTAATAGATCAGACGTCATTATATATTTATATCATCAAATTAAATCATCTAGAATATTGGAAATCTGCAAAAATTGTATACATGAATGATTACACAATTATTACCTCATATATGACAATAGCCTCTTTGGGTTGAACATTGCAAAGATCTAGAATACTCTCGATGGCGTCGTCAATGCAGCGGTGACATTTATCAAGGGGAATATCATTCCGGCAGTCATAAAGGGCGTAGACTTTGTTAGCCTCATCGTCATCTGATCCGAACGTCACGTTGGAGAAAATGTGTGAAGAAGAGAGGGCCGTGAGATTCGAAAATGCAAGTTTAAGGTTTAAACTAAAAGTACCATTACTAGTATAGGTGCCCTTGGTATCGTCGCATTCCCAATCATTTCTCACAAACTCCTCATCAATAGCTTGAGTAGTCGAAGAAACACAATAAAGCCCGAAAGTGAAAATAAAGAGGAAACAAAATGTTATTTGGAAGCCATGAAAGCTTGACGATACCATGGTTCGTATTTGATTTTGGGAAGGTATACAAATCTAAAGGTCAATGGTTCGTGTTTGATGTTGACGTAGTACATTTAGGTATTATCAAATATAAAGATATTTGTAATTTTCTATTATATATTAGCTATTTCATTATTGTTTTGAAGTGGCAAGGAAGTAATAACTTCGATTATATTCAAATATATTTGACCAAGGAAACATACCTCTTTCCCATCATCAGCAAAATCAATACTAAAATTATCTAAATTAAACTCCAATTATGACTTGATTCTTTAGTGCAAGAATGATTATAACACTAATTAATTAAATTCGGCATAATTATAATAGTTTCATGAATAATTTCTAAACGACTAAACCCCGCCCTCATTTGAAAGTCTCCGGAGAAAAGAAAACAGGGTGTATACAACTCAAATTACGTATCATAATCTCCCCTAAAATGCATTACAATATTGTAGTATTAACATAAATGGAATATGCTTAATTAAATATGATTTTATTATATTCAACGGACCACACATATGCGATATACCCTGGCCTGCCGTATTCCATTACATGTTTGTTTATAGCTAAAGGTTAATGAAAGCACTCGCTGTATATTTGGTATCCATAATACGTAGTACATTATTATTAATTAATAGTGTCCTTCATAATCTAGCCTACAAATCATTAAATTAATTTAAATTGAAGTCATTACCAAATTAAACCAAATCCAAATGGCAGGGAAAGTATAATGTCTCCATCACTTTATCAAATATTATAATAGAATATGGCTAGTAGTACTTCTCCTAGGCAGTGATAATGTGAGAGTTGAGGTATAGTCAAGGTTCTTACCTTAAAAAGATATTATGATTAATATTCGATTGACTCAGCTCCTAGTTGGTGGTGCAAGAATCATGTTTCATAGTTCATACGTCGTCTTCCATACACTTTGTTTCACCTGTCCCTTATAATGTTATGGTCAGTAGAAAGTTTCCTATATCTTCCTTGCATTTTTTTTTTTTTTTTTTTTGACGAGCTCTTCCTTGCATATTAAATCTTATTTGCATAAATATGATCCAGTTTGTATTTTATTATATTATATTATATTATATATATATATATATATATATATATATATATATATATATATATATATATATATTTTTTTGGATAGTACTCCATAGTAAATATGATCACAATTAAGAAAATATTAGTGGCCAATAATAAGGTACGTGGAGTATGTGCTTAAGTGCTTTATACAAAATATTTACGCATCAATCACCATGTATCTAGTATTTAACATTTTATACATAGTACTCTCCAGTCTCCATCTTTTGAAATTTGCTCCATTGCATTTTGTTGGGTCAAGCTTTAAAAAATTAAGAATAAGAGTTCTCACTAATGTCAAATTAATAAAATATATACTCTGTAGTGTTTTGAGAGATTCTGCTTGTTAGTTATGTTTAATATGTCTATTGTTAGAATATCGATAATAAATTATAATTTTAAAACATACAAAATTGTGAATATTTATGTTTTACGTAACGAGTTTTGGATACAAGTTAAAAGGATAAAATTATGAAGGGATAGAGGGTATATGCTTTAGTCTGTAATTTAATCATTTAAGCTTGAAAACCATACTTGATGACAGCCTTAAAATTTTCATACTTGCAGTCTTGCACATACTTTGTTTGGAGGATCAATTTTTATTTATTTATTTTTTATAGAAAGGAGGTTCCTGACTAGACCTCAACCTTGATGGCAATATTTGTAGGCCAGCCACAAGGAAGTAGAGGCAAGTGTAAAGGATCTCTACCCGGCCCCCAAATAATAACCTCCTTTGGTAAATATTAGTAGGGTTCAAACCCCTGACTTTTAGAATCTGATGTAATAACCTTATTAAATGAGCCAACACTTTATTGGTGTGGGAGGACCAAGCTGTGTATGCAGTTGTAATAGCAAGCCAGCAATATAATAATATTTTTTACATTTTACTTTATACTTCGTTCTTTATCCTCCTTCATATATATACAGCAAAACGACATTGATGAGTCCTCAAATATACCATTTTCAGAGCGCAAACAACTAGGATGGTGCCACTGTCGTCGGTTGTTTCTTGCACAATCGACACAATTGTTTTAAGAAAATTAAACACGTTTAGTATTAAATTATTATTACATTATTTATTGATTAAAAAAAACAAAAAATATCCTTACATTAAACAAAATTAAAAGATGAGGAAAAAAAAAAAAAAAAACAAAGCTTTTCATCATTGACATGAGGCGTCGTTGAACTCCATCACCCGTCTTATCTACGTACTCATAGGTGAAGCTTGGCACATCGATCAGGCTAAGCTAGCATTCGAACAGGATACAAAGAGTCTCATTATCTAATCTTGAACTGTTACTTAGATGAAATACTGCAAGATGGGAGTGAATTGTAGTATTGAGCTTGCTAGTCACGTACTTTTTGCGAGATTAAAATAAACTTAACGCAAGGAGAGAAATAGTGCAAGAGAGATTTTACGAGGAAAACTTCTTGGGCCTAATAGAAAGTGAAAAACCTCGTCCACAAGGAATTTTGACTCAAAACATTCCATTAAAATAGGCCAACTACTCTATTACAACCTATGAGGAACTTGAGCCTCTATCGAGTTCCTCAACAAATTGAACTCATACTCCCTACAACTATTCCCTCTAATAGTTGCATCTTGAGATCTTCCCTGAAAGATCCCTCTTCTCACTTAAGACTTCACTCAAAACCTTGTTCTTTCTCTACACCAATTTAAGATCTTTTGCAAACACATCTTAACTAACACCACAAGTACAACACAAGAACCTATTAAGAGAATCATAGTAAGTGTAGACATGGACTTCACTGGACGCGGAGTATAATTATGGTTAAACGACGATACATTAAAGAAAAGTTTATCTTCATATCTCATTTCGCAACTTGGCGCCGTAATATGACCTCCTAATCGGTTATCACTCGCACACGATTCGACCGTGAAATTTAAAGCATTCGTCAAACATTCCTTGCATTGCACCCTGCTTAGATCTGGTGTACACTGCACCAAAAAGTAGAAGTACCTATCCACTATACGAATCATAGGCTTAGATGCAAAGTAACTCGATGATTTACTTTCCTTGGTTGCTTCGTCGACTAGTGATTCGAGGGTTGACTTGACAGCCTCTTTGATATTACGGTTGGTATAATAGACCATGTCGCAATTCGTATAGTTTGGGGTGAGCTCCATAGTTGAGAAGATCATGCGGTTTGCATAGCGTAACATGCATTCCTGGTTAAAAGAGAGCAAATGTAATGGAAATTCAAATTAATAGACTACATTATATTATCAAATTCCTTCACCAAAAAAAAATTATAATATCGAATTTATAAATTTATCCTTAGAATGGTTAGTCACTCGATCTCTTCTTCCATATAATGATTTCACTGTATTATAGAACTAGTAATAATAATAATAATAATAATAATAATAATAATGCATCATGAAATTGGTTGTTAAGAATGAAATAACATTTTTTGGATTTTTTTATCGGAAATTACATAATAAAAACTCAGATTCTATGAAAAACTCCCTAACACGTGATAATGGCCTAAGGTAGTATGTAGCCATTGTAAATGTTTTAAATCTCAACCATTAAAATTTTAAGGATAAATCTTGTTCATTTATTTATTTGACTAAAAAATAATTAAGCAAAAAAAAAAAAAAAATCGCCAAAACAAGCAGTTTTTTACTTTCATTTACCTGGCAAATCTCTCAATCTCCATTAATTGTATAGTAGAAAATGAACATACTTAACTTTGCATTTTCATTGAGAATAGGAATATTAGATATTTTATCCTCCACAATTAACTACTCTATATCTTCTATCCCGCAAAACAAAATATCACCAAAAATACATCATACTAAAGTCGAGATTCGGAATGAAACCGTATATCAATGGAGGAAAGGATAGGGGAAAATAATTTTAGGCTTTTCTTAAAAGTAATCGATCTATGATTATCACTAATTTTATTTCAAGAAAAAAAAAACTACCGTAATTTTTACTAATTGTATATTAAAAAAAGAAAAAGTGTCAACTTTGAATGGTTAAGATTTAATACCAAATTTTAAAGGTTGAGATTGAAAGATTACAATGGCTACAATATTATTGTAGCCATTGTAAAATTGTCCAGCATTTAAATATTTTACTCTGTACCTTTTACTAGATAGTTTCTCACAAAATCTAGGTTTTATTAGGTAATTTCTTACAAAAAATTCTTATAATTATTGTCATTCTATATGATTTCATATAAACGGAATGGAAATCTGCATAAAGTATATACATGAACGATTACACTTTTCATTACCTCATACATGACAATGGCCTCTTTAGGTTGGGCATTGCAAAGATCTAGAATACTCTCGATGGCGTCCTCAATGCAGCGGTGACACTTATCTAGAGAAATATCATTCCGACAGTCATAGAGGGCGTAGACTTTGTCAGCCTCATCAGATCCGATCGTGACGTTGGAGAAGATGCGTGAAGAAGAGAGGGTAGTGAGATTGGAAAATGCAAGTTTAAGGTTTGAACTAAAAGTACTATTACTGGTGTAGGTGCCCATGGTATCGTCGCATATGTAATCATTTCTCACAAACTCCTTAGTCGCCTCAGTAGTTGAAGAAACACATTTAAGACAGAAAGTGAAAATAAGAAGGAACCAACATATTATGTGGAAGCCATGAAAAGGTGATGAAACCATGGTTCGCGTTTAAATCTAAAGGTCGTTGGTTCGTGTTTAATATTTCCAGGTCTTAGGGTGCTTAGCATCATATTTAACAAGCAAAAAAGGATGCATGTTGATCTTGTACATTTAAGTATCATCAAAATATGTATAAAAAAATATTTATATTATTAGCTATTTCATTATTGGTTTGAAGTGGGAGGGATGTAACTTCGATTCAAATAAGTTTGACCTAGGAATTGAAATGTACCACATTCCAACCATGTGCAAAAACAATACTTAAATTATCCCAACTAAACTCCAACTTGATTCTATAATGCAAGAGTGATTATGACAATAACTATTAGATTTCTTCTGATTATAATAGTTTCATGAATAATTTATAAATTCCATCCTGAGGAAAATAAAAAATAGACGGTACAACTGAATTCTATATCATAATAATCTTCCATAAAATAAATTAAAATATTGTAGTATGTAATAACATAGATGGAATATTCCTAAATAATTAGGATTTTATTATCTTCAACGGACCACACGTAGCCGTATACGAATACCCTGGCCTGCCGTATTCGATTATTTTTATCTTCAACAGAAGCACTCACTAATTATTTGGTAAACATAATATTGAGGTAATTACCAAATTGAACCGACTCTAAAGGCAAGAAAAGTGTGAAATTTTCTTCTTGGAGGCATGGTGCATACAGAATTTTAATTATTTTTTTTTTAAATAAGGCGCAATGAACATATAGTTGTTTTGTAGTTAACATATAGCTGTTTTGTAAAGAACATATAGCTGTTTTATAAAGAACACTTAGCTTTATGTTATTTTTGTATATCTAAAGAACATCCGTAATATTAATAAAGAACATGATAATATAATGTAATGAACATTATTTTTATTCAACCACCATAATCTATAGACAAAATTCAAAAAATATTTCAAAATAAACAATGAACATTATGTCATAAATAAAAGTACATTATACAAACAATCAAAGAACATGGAGATAAAGTACATTATTTAACAGTATGTTGTTTTTACTCTAGGTATATGTTCATTATATTTTAATAGTATGTTCTTTTCACTCTATGTATATGTTCATTACGTTTTAATAGTATGTTCTTTTCACTGTAACAAAATGTTCATTACATTTTATAATATGTTTATTCTGCTTTTTCTTAATTAAACGTATGTACCATGCATGGTACATACGCCTCTATGAAATAAGCTTTGAGAAAAGTATAATGTCTCCTTAACTTTCTCAATCGATCATTTTATGTTTGTGATAAGAACATGGCTAGTAGTACTTTTTATTGTGTACGTACTACCATTCGCGCATTAGACACATCTTGGCACATTAGATACGCTTAGTAATTGGCTACCATTCGCGCAATTAAGCGTATAATTCAAGGCATTTTATTAGACACATCTTGCATTGATCCCTACTAATATCAGGAGTACATTGCACCAAACAATATACCTTCTGGTATTCAAAGTAACTCCCTTCTCCAGTGGCAAAGTACCGCGATGAATTTTCTGATGTGGCTTCTTCTATCAACCCTTTGAAGATCGGCTTAATCGTCCGATTCAGCACACCTTCGTCAGCCATAGTAACCCAACCCCACATATAATTTGAGGGGGCGTTAGCTCCATCATGGCAACAATCGGACGGTTTGCATACCGTAACATGCACTCCTACCATAGAGAATAATGAAATTGCTTTAAAACTAATGAGATCGTCACTTAACATTGAAATGTGAATTACCATCCATATCAATATATGAAAAAATCATTACATAATTCCTTGAAGATTATAATGAACGAAGACAAACCCTACACCTTTTAAATTGATCAAATATCACATTGCATGTTTCTTAACATATACTCTAGTACGGTAGTACCCTACCCTAGGGATGTATCACAAAAGAATAAGTGATAATACATGCACTCCACGTCACTAGAAAAAAATTATATAATTATAGATATTAATTTTATAGAATGTACATTGACATGCATGAAAATGTCAACTACCGTATTTTCAAATTAAAATAGAATGAATGAAGTATTATATACAGTGTCCGTGCAACAAAATTGAACAAATATGAAGTATTATACGAGTATATTGTTAAAAATTAACATACCTCATATACAATATTGTGTATTTCATATCTATTATTAGTAAAATTAAAATGAGTTAGGTTGAATTCGTCCTAAATTTTCAATTGCAATTGGTTTCTTATTCTGTGTTAAAAAAAAATAAAAAAAAAAAAACCTTTACACAACTATGGCTATAAACACCAACATAATGTTTTATATATTACATACCGCATATATTGCTATGGCCTCTTTCGACGGGCAACTCTGCAACAGCTCTATTCCGGCATCTTTAACGCAATCCTGGCATGTTTGGAGTGTGAGGTCAAGCCGACAGTCATATAAGGCGTAAATTTTGTTTGTGGCATCCTCACCCGAGCCTGAAGTGAAGTTGGAGAAAGTATTGAAAGCGGAGAGGGAGCTAAGATTAGCAAAGGTATGTAAGAGATTTGAATAGTAGGGACTATTTTTAGTATAGTTTCCCTTTGAGTAGTCACAAGTTGAGCTTAAGAAAAGAGGGTTCACTTTAGCAGTTGTGGGTCTTATTAGGGTAAGTGTTATGGAGAACAAAAGGAGTAGGATGAAGATTATTTTCCATGCCATATGAACTTATGAAATTTTCAAAGCTAATACAAGCATAGAACTTATAAAATATTTTCACTTAAGAAAGTTTATTTCGGAATCTACCTAGTGAAATGGGTTTGTACCAAAATTTATTAAACCTAGAAAATTTTTTATAATAAAAATGATAAGTACTACTTGGTAGTTTATATTCTGTAGTAAATTATTCCCTATATTCCAACTTATAAAACCTGAAAATAAACAATTACTATAGGTAATCAAAATATATGGTTACCTACGAACTGATCAAATAAGCATGAACTTTCAAATCTTGAAAATATTTTGTGACCGAAAAGATAAACTTTTTTAATGAAAAAAAACTGCTTATAATATTTTAAATATAGGGAAGTCAACAAAAATACTACCTTTATTATTGTCATAATTTGACTCTTGATTCTTGATTAGTAGTTTTAATTTATAACAATTACTAGCTAAAACAAATTCCAGCTTATGCCATGCCGTCCATGCATGCGTCGTGTCATGTTTGTACATATTTCCCTTACTCAAAACTTCCCCGAATTCCCCTCCCATTTTGAGGGGGTGACATATTTGGATATATATATACTGCATGACTCATGAATACGATCAACCATATTTATCAACTATATCCTAAAAGATGACTCTTTGATTTAAGCCTCCATGTTTGAATGGGATTATACCATCATCAAGGAGTAGTAGTATTCGGTTTAAAAATAAGACTCACGGATACTAAAACCAATTGATAATAATATAAATAATTCCTCTATATTATAAAGGGGCATGGTAGCAAAAAAAATTTAATTTAGCCATATACATACTTACATTTAGATGGACTAACTCAACCAAAGGATTAAGTTAATGGTTGAGTTCCAAAAATATGTTTTATACTCTGTCTCGCCCTCTCACACGAGAATTTGTTGGGCTTGAAGTGTTGATGCATCATGAGCCCTTCCCATATCTAGCGCGAAATATTTCACTTGAAAGTGGGGGTGGATGAGATTTGAACCCGTGACCTTTGTGTCACGTTAGCTCTGATACCATGTTAAAGGATCAATACAACCAAAAGGTTAATTAAGTTGATGTTTGAGGCCCATGAATATGTTTTATGCTCTATTATTGTCCATTATTGCTTATGTTATTAATTATTGCTCGATCGAATATTAATAAAACATTTGTGTTATGATTTGACTATAGTCATGTATGTGGCCTGTTCAATGCTCCAAAATGTAGGGATGTCAATCGGGCGGGGCGGGACGGATGTTGGCTTTCCTATCCTTATCCCCGCCTAACATACTCAGCTCATCCCCATTCCCACGACGAGTCCAAAATTCATCCCCATCTTCGCCCCAGCGGATACAATTCCAAAATCATCCCCCACTTGGATATTCACCCCCACCTAATCCCCACCCAAGACCCGCCTAATCCCCCCTTACAAATTCAACAATACTGCATAACATAGATTAGAATAAAAAATTCATTGTTAATATTACACCTTTTTTTTTTAATATATGTATACTAGAATTTATTATATTTACTACTTTTATTTTACATAATATTTTTAATACAAAAAAATATAAAAGTAAACAATTTTTTTTTTTAAAATATATAGACGTGGGTATGGGGTGGGGATGGGGCGGGTACGAAGTGGGGAGGGGTGGGCGGGGCGGGGATGAGGCAGGTACAACCTAATATCCACCCCCGCCCCTTCACCCATGGCGGGTATGGTTTTGATCCCTATCCCCGCCCCATCACCCGCCAAACTAGAACCCGTCCCTGCCCCAAGGAGCGGGGAGATTAGGGCAAGGATGGGGCAGATCTCCTATTTGACCCGCTCCACTGACATCACTACCAAAATGTATGTTTATATCTTTTAATTAACAAATTTAGGAGATATATTTATATGGTTCTATATTGTATTACGTCACGTTGAATTAGGATTTTTGCTACCAATCACCTATATAATTATATTGTCAAGGGAATAATTATCATGGTTAAGCTTGTCTCCATGCAATATAAGTATGTATTGAATATAGATGGACACTTTGTCACTTATAATTAATAAAATGTGCAAGTATACCCTTAACTTGAAATAATGATAAGATATTTCCATTACAAACTCTAAATGAAATTAATAAACAAATAGATTCAAGGAAAATGATAATGTTCCGTATAATATATACAAATGATATATGCAATCTTTAAAGTTGCATAAATTGAACTATAAACGCCTGGATAATTACTCATCGTATCAATCATTAAACACACCAACATATATCATAACCGGAATTTTATAGTCTGTGCGTTGCAAGATTTATATATGTATCTAGTATTGTTACATTACATTAAACAAAAGAAAAAAGAAGATGACAAAAACAAAGGTTTTTATTGAAATCAAACAATGACATCCATCACCAGTCTTTATTTGCGGTGACAAATTTGGAGGTGCCACTGGTGGAACTGAAAGGCTTGATGAAACATCATAGAAAGGTTCAATACCGCATCTCATCTGGCAGTTCGGGGCATTGAGAAGGCTTGTCAATTGGCTACCATTCGCGCACTTTAGCGTATAAGTTAAGGCATCCATTAGGCACTCCTTACATTGCTCCTTACTAATATCAGGAGTGCATTGCACTAAACAATATATATTCGGATATTCAAAATAACTCCCTTCTCCTACTCCAAAATAGCACGACGAATTTTCCGATGTGGCTTCTTCTATCAACCTTTTGAAGATTGGCTCAATTGTCCGATTCAACATGCCTTCATCGGACAACTTTAATATCCAACGTCAATATATATAGGCGTGATCTCCATCATTCCAACAATCGGACGGTTAGCATAGCGTAACATGCATTCCTGCCATAAAGAACAATTAGAGATGCCAAATTCTAGTGTAAGATGATCAAACACATGGGATAAAATAGAAGTGGCAAACTTTTTTTCCCAAGGATTATGGAATATAGAAGTTGTCCCTTGATTATTCTCTATAAGAAGATAATTATTGCATAATTATATACCTTGTTGTATAATATATAGTCTACAATATCCCATGTGGCCAAATATATATTTAATACAAGTATGTAGAATGTCTATATTCTGATTCTTTAGTCCAAGTTATCCATCTCAATTATCTCAATCACTATTATTATCTCACTTAGCTTAATTAAGAAAATTCTACGCACCTAATTCTTTACGTGAAGGATGAGTTTAGTTATTAGATACATCACTATATGAAAGATGTACATAACATGACATACCGCATATATAGTTATGGCCTCTTTTGTGGAGCACATTTGTAAGAGATTATTTGTGGCATCCTCGACACATTCATGGCATGTTTGGAGTGTAAGGTCATCACGACAATCATACAAGGCATAGACTTTGTTTGTGGCATCTTTGTCTGTGCCTGCAATGAAGGTTGAGAAGGTTTTGGAAGAGGATAAGGAGGTTAGCTTAGAGAAAGCATTCAAGAGATTAGAGTAATAATCACTTATTTCAGTGTAGTTTCCCTTTGTGTAGTCGCAGCTCCAGCCCAAGATGTTAGGGCTGTCCTGGCTAGTTGTGGGAGTAACGAGGGTGAGCGTTGTGATGAAGAAGAGAAGAGGGAACATTGTTTGCTTAGCCATGGACTTCTTATTAAAGCATGCACCTTTTAGAAATTTGAGGAAATTTAGTAACTATCCTTGTTAAGTTTTACAAAGATATATGACCATTATTTTTCTATCCATAAGTGAGATTCTAGTTTAATTACTACATACAATATTTTAAATTATTTTACAAATTATTCATTCAATCAAAGCTAGAAAAATTGACAAAGGACTAGGAATCGTTTAAGCATTCAACCTCTAGATAGAATAAATCATTGTCACATACGTATGTAGGTAGCATTTATTTTTATAGTTGCAACAATTTGACTTTTACACTATTCATGGTTGTGTTTTACTTTGACTATCATTGATGATTTATACTTAAGCAAAAATATAGTCATGTGGGAATCTTGTTATATTCGTCTTGATTTATGCTATTCTAATATCAAATGTTTATACTTTTTACATATTAGAAATTAAAGATATTAACGATTGAAATCATGCATCGGCACACGTGAAAAGAAAAGTGTTGCAACTATTAAAAAATAGAATAAGTATATATATATTTATATATGATAGCTAAAATAATTTATTAGGAAGGATTGGTCTCTGCGAGCCTTAATGAAGTTCTGCCCTAGAATAAACCAATAAAATTAAAAAAAAAATGTGGTAAAGCTGAAAACAAGGAAAATTATACCTAATATTCTTTCCATATTGATGGACTTGTCAAATGCTGATATTCTTTTTTTTTTCTTGTCAAATGCTGATATTCAAATTAAAGCATGAAATGCAACTAAAGAGAAAGGCAGAACCTACCTCATCAATTCTTATATTGATATAGTAATGTTCAAATCATTATCATCACCAGCAACATTTATGTATCCTACTTGTATATAACTATAAGAATTATTCAATTAAAACATCATATGTTACTATTCATTAGGTTTCTATAGTCAATAACATAGTGGTATATAAAGCATAGTGATGTAAATAGAACTATACAAATGACAGATAGTTTAATTTAGTACGAAGTACTCAGGAAATTTTTTATAATTAACGTTGTGATTGTATTTTATTTGTACTATTGTACATAACAACATGACCTTACAATATTTTATTCAATTTGTATTATCCGATCCATTATTTAATTTAGAAAATATAATTATAAACTGCTTAATACATGCCGCAGAAAAAATGGAGTTTAGTTCTTCCCAATTATACAGTGTGTCTTATGCACAGCGGTGAGGAGCTAAGGACGTTAAGCATGAGCCATGAGGTACTCACAACTTAAGAAAATTTTAAAACCTATATTAATAAAATGAATTAGAATTGGACCTTATTATTCTATGAATACTATAGACGGTTACGTTGTAAATTATTTGACCGTTTAAAGAGTTCTTGTAGTGCACATACATATAACAAAAAAAAAAAAAAAAAAAAGTCATCCATCTTGACTTTTTTCATTAATTAATTTGTGTGGACTATAAACTATGTTAAATTATATGCACTAACACATACTTCGTATAAATATTTGCTGAAGGCCCGCCCTAAAAAAAATGCTTATCAAAGGTGTATCCATTTACGTTTACATACAAGCCTAAGTTAGTTTCATACTAAAACCAATAATTGTTAATCACGTTGGTGGGGTGATCCATTAGATTTTGTTGTACTATACATATGCTTGTCATCCCTCCTCTCATCCGTCTGTAATAATATAGTACTCTGCATAGTAATATATATATCATTTTGACTAGTAAACAATTCGTTTCAGTATTGAGATTTAATCAATAGGTTTTATGAAAGAATGAATTAGATTTTTAAGTTAAAGCTAAGACTAGATCTAGAGATTAAAAAATGAGGGCTTGTTGACAAATCGAATGAGTACCAAAAAATTAATTAACAAAATAGGTTATAAAATCCAAAGAATCGGTCTCGAGAACGACTATATTCTACCCTAATTTTTTTTTTTAATATCCATTACAAATATACACGTAGATGCTATATTGCTATTTATACATGACATTCCTTCTTAATAGTTCTTCACATACATCACAAAGTTGTGTAAATCCAACAACAAAACGAACCATGCATACCCTAGTACCAATAATAAGGACCTATTTATTTTTATTAGTGCTACTAAACCGTACCATAATTATTCCAGTAACTTCGGTAACACCAATCACCATGTTTACTGCCCCGAACATCACCAAGCCCAATTGCCCTCGAAAATGCGGTGACTTAACCATCCCCTACCCATTTGGTGTAGGGTTCGGTGCCGGTTGCTCAAGAAGCTTATGGTATGACATATTTTGCATGACTTCTTTCAATCCACCAAAGGCTTTTTTACTAGCAGCCAATGACCAATATGGAAATGCAGTGGAGATCCTTGACATATCCGAATCTCACGTCCGTCTTCGGAACCAAGTTCTAAACAAGTGTTTCAATTCAACGGCTGTTATATCCCCTGAATTTCCCGACACTTTGAGTTTCAACCTCGTCACAACACTTGTCCCGTACAGTGTATCAGGTACGCGGTGGCAAGTCCACGTAAACTAGCTCATCAAGAGGAAGCATAGAACTACTTCATTCCTCTGTGTTTTTAAGTTGTTCTAGGTTGACTTCTTACATTGTTTACTCACTTCTTTGACCATCATTTTCTAATTACAAATAATAAATAACATAGTTATGTTGGGTGTCATTATATTCATCATCTCGATAAGCACACAAAAAATATTATAATTTTTTGAAAATTTTGTAAATAACCACCCCTCAATACATCCTATTTAGAAGTAACCTCCCCTTATTTTCAATTATACCACCCTTTTTTTCAAAAACGCTAAAAAGTTTCATTTTTAATTTAAAATATAAACATTGACTTTTGTGCCAAATTTTCTTTATTAAGGTTTAGAGGTCATTTTGGTCCTTTGAATTTGATTTGAGGTCAAAAATTGAAAAACGTTATCGGAAATACCTATTTTTTTCGTGCTAATAATTACCTCGGTTTCCATGACACATACAAAATGAGACATTTTCAATAACTTTTTTCATATTTTGACCTCAAATCGACTCCAAATGCCAGAATCAAAAGACTCCTAAAACCTTAATAAAATGGATGTAATAAATCCTATACTATGTGTAGGTACCGCAAACAAGTTGTTCGTTGTGGGGTGTCATGATGCCTCCCATTTCGAGTCAGCCTTCGATGCCACTCCCACTGTGATCCCCAGTGATCAAGGTACTTCATGCAGTACTTATTGCAGCTTCGACGCCAGAAATGTGGCTGCAGGCAAATGCAATGGCAATGGGTGTTGCCAAGCCGTCATTCCTGGGGGAATGATGAGATCTTATTCGTTGAGTTTTGATATCCTCATGAACCATACATCGACTGTGACATATAATCCTTGTGGGTACTCATTTGTGGCAGACCAAGAAAGTTTCAAATTTCGCGGCATTCCTGATCTAAATGACCCCAACTTTGTAAACAGGACAGCATATGAAGCTCCTTTGGCGCTAGATTGGTTCATAGAAAATGATACGTGTGCCGATGCTCAACGTGATCTTAACTCCTATGCATGTGTGCAAAATACTACTTGTGTCGATGTCATTGATAGTGATATTGGAGGTTATCGATGCAGTTGTCTTCCTAGTTATCAAGGCCATCCATATCTTTCTCCTGGTTGCTCAGGTAATATGCATGACACCAACTTCATTAATGAAATCTTGATTGTTCCATTTTTTTTAAAGAAAAAAATCAAGTATTTGTTCATTCTATATATGGAGTAATAGTTATGTTTCAACCTTATCATTTATGTCATATAAGTTGGATTTTCTACACATCAGTCAGATCAAGAAATTTAGAACAAAAAAGTATTTGTATACGATGAAAAAAGTATTTGTATAGGATGAAGTTATTAGTAACAAAATATCGTATATGGTAATATACCAATATGTACATGAATCATGCATTCCTAAGTTTTTATATATTTTTTTTTCAATTTTGAATCAAAATGTTGCATTTGTTTTTGACTAGTGTTACAAAGTGTGAGATAATTTGTTTATATTAATCTTTGAATGTGCACAGATATAAATGAATGCGCGGATCCAAGTAGTAGTCCATGCTCTATGATATGCACAAATATACCAGGAAACTACACATGCTCATGCCCATCAGGATATGCTGGGGATGGTAGAAAACAAGGGACGGGTTGCAAACGACAATTTCCTGTAATGAAGGTTGCCTTAGGTACTAATTGCTAAATAGCATGAGCAAACTTCTTAGTTTTACACTTTTAATTATATCTTTCCACTATTATTAGTAATTCTTTCAGGAAATTACACTTCCATAATTAATGGAAACTATACTTTGTCAACTCACAGGTGTTGGCTTCGGCTCCCTATTTTTACTCATTGCCCTCATTTGGATGATCTTTGCCGGGAAGAGAAGAAGGATTTCAAAAATGAAAGAGTTGTTCTATCAAAAAAATGGAGGTTTGTTGTTGAATTAACTAATAACCCCCAGTACGCATGATAACATGGAGCAAGTAAAGGTCTTTACTATTGACGAGTTGATGGTGGCCACCAAGAACTTCAAGGAAGAAAGGATCATTGGTCGAGGTGGCTATGGTACAGTTTACAAGGGATTATTACCAAATGATCAAATTGTCGCAGTTAAGAGATCAAAGTTCATGGATGAAGGTCAAATTGAACAATTTATAAATGAGTTGATCCTTCTAGCACGAACAAAACATCCAAATGTGGTACGACTTCTAGGATGTTGTTTGGAGGTTGAAGTCCCATTGTTAGTCTACGAGTTTATTTCCAATGGCACGTTACATGATCACATTCACAATATAGACGGGGCTTCTTGGTATTCTTGGAGCAATTGCTTGCAAATTGCCATGGACTTGGCCAATGCGCTAACATATATACATTCAATACCAATAATTCATCGAGACATCAAATCTTCAAACATCTTACTAGATGATAGTCATACACCAAAAATATCCGACTTTGGTGCTTCACGATTGATTCCATTAAATCACACCCATTTATCCACCGTGGTCCAAGGTACACTAGGATATCTAGACCCAGAGTACTTTTTTTCAAGCCAATTAACCGAGAAAAGTGATGTTTATAGCTTTGGTGTTGTTCTTGCTGAACTCTTAACAAGGACAAGGCCTCTTTTACCGGTAAGGCAAACGGACCAAAATTGCAATTTGGCAGCATACTTTATACAATCGATTCAAGAAGACAATTTATTCGACATTCTGGACTCTCAATTGATTGTGGAAGCAACTCAAGAGCAGCTTATCTTCATTGCAAATCTTGTACAACGATGCTTAAGTGTTAAGGGTGATGATAGGCCGACAATGATGGAAGTCGCAATTGATCTAGGAGAATTATGTAAGCAACCAACGAACTTGTCTCCGATTGAACGAGAAATGTAACAGCAACATACATGATTACATAACAGGAGAATTAATAATTATGTAATCATCAATTACTATTATTTTTTTTTTCATTTTTTATGAGGACTATTAATTAATTTTCTTTTAATTTGGTTGTTCTTGACATTTTCTCAAGGTGTCTGGTTGTTCTTAACATTTTGATCAAGGTGTCTTACTTTTATTTTGGTTTATTTTTTAGACTAAGGTATCTTAATCTTGTGATTTGAATGAGAAAAGTATTTCTTGATGATCATATGAATAATACACAAAAAAAAAAAAAAAAAAAAAAAAAAACTCAAGTCTAAGAAGTTCTTTGGATCAAAGCTGATATCAAACTAAGATCGATCTTGCTGAATTTGTCTAATAGAATTTGGCGGCCAAAATTTCTGATTCAAAAAATTAAGACACCTTGATTGAGTAACAAACAACAAAACAATGTAACTTGAATTAAATAAATATGTAAACTCACTATACAGTTCCATGATAAAGATCTTTCATTCTTTCAATGATGTCTTTGCAATGATTCATACGTTAATTGATCATTGTTTTTCAAGCAAAGTCATGGTATCATGCTTGGCTAGGCTATTGCTCGGGGTCAAGTACATTGTTTGCTTCCATAAGTCTCCTAGTTCCATCGCCACTTCCTTCATTTTTGGCCTCAAAGCACCCTCAACACTTAGTCATCGTTGTACAAGATTTCCCATTGAGATGAGTTGCTCTTGAGTTGCTTCCGTAACCAATTGAGAATCCAAAATATTGAACAAATTATCTTGCGCGCTGCATAGAGTTGACAAAGTATGTTGCCAAATTTTGATTATGTTCTTCAGTTTGCCTCTCTAACAAAAGTGGCCTTGTCCTCGCTAAGAGTTCAGCAATGACTACGCCAAAGCTATAAACATCACTTTTCTCCGTCAATTGACTTGAAAAAAGGTACTATGGATCGAGATATCCTAGTGTACCTTGTACCACGGTTGACAAATGAGTCTCATTTAATGGAATTAACCTTGAAGCTCCAAAGTCGGATATCTTTTCTGCATAACTATCGTCTAGTAAAATATTTGAGGACTTAATGTCTCGATGAATTATTGGTAAAGAATGTATGTATGCCAACGCATTAGCCGAGTCCATGGCAATTCGCAAACAATTGCTCCAAGAATACCAAGAAGGTCTCTCTTGATTATGTATATGATCATGTAGTGTGCCATTGGAGATAAACTCGTAAACCAACAATGGGACTTCAACTTCCAAACAACACCCTAAAAGTCGTACCACATTAGGGTCTCTTATTCGTGCAAGAAGGATCAACTCGTTAATAAATTGGTCGATTTGATTCTCATCTACGAATTTTGATTTTTTCACTGCTACAATTTGACTATTCGGTAAAAAAAACCCTTGTAAACCGTACCATAACCACCTCGACCAACAATTTGTTCGTCTTTAAAGTTCTTAGTGGCTACCTTCAACTCGTCAATGGTAAATACCTTTACTTGCTCCAAATTGGTTTTCACCACCAGCCATCAAGTTAGTTGAATGAACTAACCAATCCCACAAATAAATAAATACTACTACTAATAGCGTGTGGGTACGGTCCAAATTGGTATGTTAGCAGGAGAAGCCGTGGCCCCGTGGGTGATACTCAAAGGTAGGATGAAATTATAATGTTATAATGGAAAAGACCATAAGTTTGTTCAAGTTTGCAAATTAAGACCTTTTTAAAACTGTATTTGGGAGATAATACCTTGTAAAAATACTTTATCTGTTTCAAAATAATCGACACAATATAATAAAATCTAATATACAGTACAATGCATTAGTTTGACCATAAATATACAAGTAATCGTACATATTTGCTCTAGGTATATTTCACTTGAGAAACAATGTTATAACATTACATGCATGATTACCAAAGAAAAGGAGAAAATAAAAATTAAGTTTCTAATAGAATACAAACGTTGACCTCCATTACTAGTAGTCCTTGAGTGTGTTGACATGGTAGCCATGGGAGGAACTGGTGAAGGGCTTGGTGACGATATATTGTAGAAAGATACGAAATCGTATCTCATAAAGCAACTTGGCACGCCATGATAACTTGACATCATACTATCATTTGAACATTGAAGGGTGTAATTCAAGGAATTCATCAAACACTCCTTGCATTGCTCCCTACTTATATCAGGAGTACATTGCACCATAGAATATACTCTTTGATACTCAAAATAACTCTCGTCTCCTAGTCCAAAGTAGCGCGATGAGTTCTCCATTGTAGCTTCATCTATTAGCCCTTTTAAGATCGGTTCAACAGTTCGATTTAACTCGCCTCCATCAGGTATACTGATCTCACAGAAATAAAGTTGGGGCTTCAACTCCATGATGTTGTAGATTGGACGGTTTGCATACCGTAACATGCATTGCTGCCATAGAGAACCATTGTAGTTGTATGTTCATTGGCTAGGAAAATATAAATTATTCATTTGGTCATACGAAGTATCTATATTTCTATATTGAGATGAAACTATATTTGAAGTATTTTATACGAGTAACAGCTAAGTCATACGAAGTACTGTACAATTTTGATACATATCTTGATTAGAAATTACCGTCAAATATTTATAAGTTTGACCTAAAAAATTAAATAGGCGGAATGGGGTATTTTTACAAACTACATATGAAGTTACTATTTGGATTTTTTTTTTTTTTGACACATATTATTCGGATAATTCACCCATTTAATTCAATCACACGTCCACTTCATTCGGTTTTTTTGGATAGATTTGTTAGGATAAAAAAAAAAAAAAAAAACTCAAATGACAACTCTACTCTCTCCGTTCTTTTCTAATCTTCTCATTTACTGTTCATATAAAATGAAGTACTGGTAGTAAGTGAAAATTGGGTCCTTACATTACTTTTTAGATAGGAAAGAAAAATTAATTTGAAAGATTAGTGCTCCGAATTATTATACTTCATTTAATGTGGACCATGTGGTGGAGTAAAAAGTGATAAGATAAAAAAATAAACTGCCATAAAAAAAATAAAGCAAAAATAAGAAGATAAAAAAAAATACGGAGTAGGTAGATAAAAAAAGAACAAAGAGGGTACTTTTATAAAGTATGTTCTTTTAATTGTTATGAACATTAATACCTCATAGTAGGTTATGGCCTCTTTGGAGGTGCAAATCTCCAAGAGATTCTTTGCGGCTTCCTCAACGCAATCATGGCATGTTCGAAGTGGAAGGTCGTTTCGACAGTCATATAAGGCAAAGACTTCGTTTGCAGCATCCTCGCGTATGCCTCCAGAGTAGTTGGAGAAGATATTGGAAGAGGAGAGGGAGGTAAGATTAGAGAAGGCATTTAAGAGGTTTGAATGGAAAAGACTATTTTTAGTATAGTTCCCATTTGAGTCTTCACATTTCCAGCCTAAAAATATCGGATTATTTTGACTTGTTGTCAAACTTATCAGAGAAAGAGATGTGTAGAAGAAAAGATGAAGAGAAGAAATTATTTGCCAGGCCATTGGGAAGCCGTAATAGAAGTTAGAACCATGTTCTTATACGATTTTGGAAAAAAAAATTTAAGCTTTATAATTATAATTATAATTAATGAGAGCTCATCCATGTCATTTTAATCGAGCACTTACATAGTCAATTATACGTACTAATATACAGCTTACTGTAATTAACTTTAACAGATTTGTAGTGTACTTTTTTTTGTTTTCCCGTTTACTATTCATACAAAATAAAGTAGTGATCAGAAATTAGAATGGGTCCCTGTTGTCACCATCTTTAAATTATATTGTCATTTTATCTTACATAAACAAACATCTAACCTTATAGTTGACCATATATATAATAATTAATTATACTTGTATATAATATAATATTTTATAGTTATTTTAAAACTATAAAATTATATTTTATTTGGGGTTTTCAAGTATGATATTTCAAAATGAAGCATATTAAAAAGGAAAAGAAAAAAAAATGGACTTAGATTATTATCATAAATTTATAGTACTTGTATTTTTTTTTTTTTTTAATCAAGGTTTTAAGGTTCAACAGAACATGGCCAGCAAGTCGAGGTCAAATGTGCAGCTATTATGCCGTCCTGGTAAAAACTTGCCTACCACTACAAGAGCATATCTGTACAACATCGTGATAGACCTAACTGTGACGCTAACAACAACAATGACGCTAACTATTTTATCATTTGATCTAATCAATTTATTTAGTCATGCTAAGTATTTGCCTGGTAAGACAATTATAATCGCCACTTAGGCAACATACAATAAAAGTTACTCCGTATACTGGTAACACGGAGTATGCTACTATTTTTTTTTTTTTTTCTTTTGGAATTTTTTTAATTAACAACATAAAAAAGCACGAAATTTTTTTAATACTACAAAAAAAAAAAAAAAAATTACTTTAACACCACAAAATAGTAAAATAAATTTATCACAAATTTTTGTATGTGGCCTACTATACCGTGCGACAGGGGTTACTCGATCAGGGATTACTCGAGTTGCCGGGGTTACTTGAGTTTCTCGGTCAGGGGTTACTCGAGTTGTCGGGGTTACTCGAGTTACTTGGTCAGGGGTTACTTGAGTTACTCCTGACCGAGTAACCCCTCAAGTAACCCCTGACCGAGTAGCCCCTCGAGCAATCCATGATCGAAGCCCTCGAGTAACCCTGACCGAGTAACCCCTCACATAAGCCATGACTGAGTAACCCCTGACCGAACTCCTTAAGTAACCCCTAACCGAATTACTCGAGTAACCCCTGACCGAACTCCTTAAATAACTCCTAACCCGAGTAACTCAAGTGACCCCTGACCGAGTAACCCCTAACTGAGTAACTCGAGTAACCCTTGACCTAGTAATTCGAGTAAACCCTGACCGCGAGTAACCCCTCAAGTAACCTTTGACCGAGTGAACCCCTCGAGTAACCCTTGTCCGAACCCCTTAAGTAACCCCTGACCGAGTAACTCGTGTAACCCCTGACTGAATAACTCGGGTAACCCCTAACAAAATAACTCGAGTAACCCCTGGCACACGGTGTGGCCTGCTGCACCAAAAAGTTGCTGAAAATTGATTATATCACCACTTAACAGCTTTGATCCATAAATTATCTGTCAAGTGGATTCCATAGTGCCATGTGTCGCCATGTTATTGATTAAAAAAATTAAAAAAAAAACAAAGAAAGAGCATTTTTAAAACATCACGTGACATGCAAATGATAGTCAACTCCAGAAATTTGAAGTCAACGACCATATTTCAACGTCAAGATCCCTCACAACAAAAGTGAATTTTAAAGACCTTTTTTTACCACTTTGAGCATATAAGGTTATTCATCACAAAAAAGTGAGCATATAAATACCTTTCTGACAGATTTTCCTTTAAGTAAATAATAATATTTTAAGGTTGGTGTGGGATAGATAAAACTCTAATACAACACTAAACTTAACAAAACTAGAGCTTTTTTTTTTTGTTAGAGAAGTATTATCTTCCACTAATAACATTTATTTGACTACTAATAATCCTTAGTCATTACTAAGATGAGAATTACTAGAAAGTAGATAATATAATAATTTGAGCGCCATCAAATAATTATTTGGGATCTTGTTGATAATAGATTTGAGGTTGTTGATTAGATTTGCGGTACAATTTTCACAAAATTTAACTAGCCCATTCCTACCAATACGGTCTTCAACATGTTCTCATTTGAAGGGCTCGAGTCATGTTTATATTCTCATAGTTATCAAGATTCAATATAAAATTTCAACGTTCTTTTCTCCATTGTTTTCTTTAATTCATTACAATTGTATTATTTTACAATTTGATCACTATTTTACTATTTGATCATGGTTGTTTTTCTGCTTAAAACCTACAACAAATTCAATAACAAAATTCATAGAACTATTAAAAACTACGGATTTTGTTTATTGGTATATTCTGATCATAATCAAGCTAAGGTTATTGCCCGGAGCCATCTAGATTAAATTGTTTGCCTCCATAAATCTCCCAATTCCTTTGTCACTTCCTTCATTGTTGGCCTATCATCTCCCTGGACATTTAAGCATCGTTGTACAAGCTTTGCAATCGTGATTAGTTGCTCTTTAGTCGCTTCCATAACTAATTGAGGGTCCAAAATATTGAACAAATTGTCCTGTTGCATAGACTTGACAAAGTATGTTGCCAAATTTTGGTTTTGTGCTTCACTTTGCCTCTCCGTTAAAAGTGGCTTTGTCCGTGTTAGGAGTTCACAAAGAACTACACCAAAGCTGTAAACATCACTCTTCTCTGTTAATTGACTCGAGAAAAAGTACTCTGGATCGAGATAGCCTAGTGTACCTTGTACCACAGTGGACAAATGAGTCTTATGTAATGGAATCAACCTCGAAGCTCCAAAATCGGATATCTTTGCCGTGTAACTATCATCTAGTAATATGTTTGCGGACTTAATGTCTCGATGAAATATTGGAATTGTATGTATATGTGCTAGAGCACTAGCCGAGTCCATGGCAACACGCAAGCAATTACTCCAAGAATACCAAGTCGTTCCATCTTTGTTATGAATATGATCATATAATGTGCCATTGGAGATAAACTCGTACACCAACAACGGGACTTCAACCTCCAAACAACATCCTATAAGCCGTACCACATTAGGATGTCTAATTCGAGCCAAGAGGATCAACTCATTAATAAATTGTTCAATCTGATCTTCATCCACAAACTTTGATCTCTTAACCGCAACAACTTGATTATTTGGCAAAAATCCCTTGTAAACGGTCCCATAACCACCTCGACCAACAATCCGTTCTTCCTTGAAGTTCTTGGTGGCTACCTTTAGCTCATCTATGGTAAATACCTTCACTTGCTCCACGTCGTCTTGTTTATTAGGAGAAATTAGTTGCTTCAATAGCGATCCTCCATTTCTTTGAAAGAACGTCTCCTTCATTTTCGCAAGGTTTCTTTTTCTACTAGCCAAGAATGCCCAACTTAAAGTAACTAGTAAAGATAAGGAGCCCAATCCAACACCTGTATCATCAAGGAGGAGTACGTACAAATAAAATTAAAAATTATTGTTAGAGGACCAACTCAACCAAAAGCTGATGGTTTTGACCCAGAAATTGATATGTTTTATACTCTATCAATTATCAGTGTTATATGTTATGTATGATATTGTAAACAAAGTGTCCATAAATAGACATTACCTAAGCCAACTTTCAAAGCAGGAAATTCTAGATTGCAACTAGTCCCATTTCTTCTACCATCACCGGTGTATCCAGACGGGCAAGAACAAGTGTAGCTTCCTGGAGTGTTCTTACATTTCATTGAGCATGGACTACTATCGAGATCTTCACATTCATTTATATCTGCCAACACATAAGAAAGAGCAAACTCAACAAAAACTTAACTATATATATCTACATCTACAGTCCTACTTCGTATATCATTATTCTCTGATCCATCATGTAATGATGTACTCATTGTACATGGTATGGTATTGCTAGAAGGTTATGTCTACCTAGTGGATGATTTACCCACAAAGTCAACGTGTAATGTCTGATATATTAAAATACCGTTATAACAAATGCAACATATATAAATTAAAGAAATAATGAAAAATAACACATTCACACATTTACTAATAATGCGTTAACTATGTCCAAATAGGTAAATTAAGAAAAGTTTTATTGTTTTTGAAAACGATTTTATACAGTTTTCTTTAAAAAATGTCCAAAAATTATGTCAAAACTATCGTTTGTAGAGGCAATTAAATTATATTCAACACATATCCTAACAATTATGATACACAAAAATACGGAGTATAAAAAATGGTCGTAAATGTAGTCATCTTACCTGTGCATCCCGGACTAAGGTAAGGATGACCTTGATAACCAGGAAGACAACTGCAACGATACCCTACAATACCGGTATCAGCAGCATCGACACAAATAGTATTCTCCTTACACTCATAAGAATGAAGATCGCGCTTAGCATTAGCGCAAGTTGTATTAGAAACCACCCAATCTAGCACCAAAGGAGCATCATACATAGTCCTATTTAAAAAGTTAGGGTCATTAAGATCTTTGATCCCTCGAAACTTGAAACTTTCTTGGTCTGCTACGAATGAATACCCACAAGGGTTGTAAGATGTAATGGTTGAGTGGTTATTGTTGAAACTATCATGATTCACAGTATAAGACCTCATTCCCTTGGGAATATTGGCTTGGCAGCACCCTATGCCGTTGCATTCGCCTGCGACGACATTCTTGCCCCCTGAGCTGCAGTTGGTTCTGCATGAGGCAGTTCCGTCATCGGTCAGAGTGAACAAGCCAGTATCAATGCTTCCGGTGAATCGGGGATAGTCGCGGCACCCCACAGCGAAGAGTTTGTTTGCAGTACCTGGTGCCAGTGAAAAAAATTAAACGTGTATATGTAGGTAACTATAATAACTCAAATTTAAGTAGTTTGGGCTAATTATGTAGCCAGTTTAATTAATTTCTTAATTAATGTATGTGTTAATTGCTAACATGATTAATATATATATATATATAGACCGATAACTTGCAGTTTTTTTTTTTTGTAATATTAATTCTTACAATACAAAAAAAAAAAAAAAAAAAAAAAAAAAAAAAGGCATAACCTCTTACAAAAAAATCAAGTTTAATTAGCAAATTCATAAGAGAGGGTGGTTAGGGCGGGTGTTATGGCGGCTAAACTAATGCATGTGGCGGTGGGGGTGGTGGTTTAGGGGTCAACACTGGAATAGTGGGTCAACAACCATATTCCGGGTTAATGTGGGTCTAGACAAAAAAAATAATTACGTGTGTTTTAACAAAAAAAAAATTATAAGGTGGTTTCTAACAAAAATTGTGTTTTCTGACAAATTTTCCTTTTTTTTTTTTTTTTTTTTTTGTGCACTATGTGTGATGATCTCACTGAAAATTGAAGAACATGTGCATTGTATACGTACCGGACACACTGTAGGGAGCACGCATTGTCTTGAGAAAGAATCTAGTGTAGTCGGAACTCATAGGAGAAGTTTCAGCCGTTGAATTGAAACATACGTAACTAATTTGGTTCTTAAGACGGATTTGAGTTTCAGATATGTCGAGGATTTCCATTGCATTTTGGTCATCATCATTACTTCCGGGTAGGAAGGCCTTCGGAGGATCAAAAGAAGTCATGCAAAAGATGTCATACCAAATACCTTTCGAGCAGCCGGCTCCCAAGCCGACCCCAAAGGGGTAGGGGACGGTTAGGTTGCCACATTTGCGAGGGCAGCCGGGCTTGGTGATGTTCGGGGCGCTAAACATTGTTATTGGTGCGGTTGAGCATGCCGGAATGGTGTAGAGTAGTAGCACTATTATTGACAACATTAAGAAATGCATGGTTTCTTTGGTTGGATTTTGGTTATTTTGTTTATGTTACATAAATTTGGAGAAAATATTAGTTGATTGGAAAGAAAGAATCGAAAGCTGAATATGAAGAAATGTTTTATGGAAATATTGATGTTGTACGTGTACGCTTAGTCAAGATGTATTATCAATTAACCCGGCAACTCCCGTAATAATAAAAAGCATTTCTATTATAATCAAATTAATAAAGAAAAAAAAATCAAATTAATAAAGAATGTTTTGAAAATTAATAAAGAATGTTATATCGGGAATAATACAACACTTACTTCATTCTTTAATTTTAGACTTCTAGTAACACTTGAAATTTTGCACAAATTATATACTTTCTCCATTCTAAAATGATGTTTATGTATGTTTTGACTTTACACGTTAGTTATACAAACTTATTTTTAGCCATCGGTATGGTTTCGTTCACTTCACCTTATTTTTAGTGAACTGAAATTATTTTTACTGAACTGAAATTATTTTTGCTGAACTTAAATTATTTTTACTGAACTGAAATGAATTTTACTGATTTGAAATTATTTTTACTGAATCTCTATTATATTTCTTCTTTACATTTACTGATTTTTACTGAACTGAAATTATTTTTACTAAACTAGAATTATTTTTGCTAAACTGAACTTATTTTTACTAAACTGGACTTATTTTTACTGAATTGAAATTATTTTTACTGAATATTATTTTTTTAAGGTGCAGGGCCTATCTTTAAATATGTTTAACAAAAATTCAAAATTTACGATATTATAAAAGTACCGACCTACATATTAAGACGAATCTAAAAATATCGCACATACTACATTTTATACACAAATAAAACTAAATTCCGGCTATACAAATGATATTTCCTAAACATTGGCTTCTATAATTTTTCCATAGTGAAAATTTAGGGGAATCCTTGGTCAGTATTTTATTTAGTTAATCATAATAGTCAAATAGCTCAAATAATATGAAATGGATGAAATATACTAAGTATATATTTATGATAAGAGGTACTCCTATCTAATAATTTGTACTCTCCAAGCAATCGTGGAGGGAGATTATGTATATCATATGATGAGTTGTCTACAACCCCATTTTATTGGAAATTTTTTGCTTAATAAAGTATAAAGTTTGACTCATGACTAATTTTATGATAAATCGGTAATAATCACCGTCATTACAGAGAATCATGGCGTTAAATGGGCTGGTCTTGCTGGACAGATACTAGCTAATGACTTTAGCACGTCTTAAATCTTCATGCACATAATGAACATTCTTAAATTTGATTAATACCATAATGATAATTGGTTTAATTTGTAAATGATTTGTCTTTCAATGTCCAAAGATTTTCTATTCATTAACACAATTTTTTTAATGTTATGTTAACCACATTTAGGTAGTACTTCCATACCACTAATAATGAGTTGTTGGATAGATGGATGATCTCCTAATTCTTGTCATTTGATGTAGTTTTTGATAAATTTTTATTTGGACTTTTCATTGTCCAAAAAGCTAGTAGTCATGTTAGTTTTAAAATAGGCGGGCTCAAATTTTGTCATACCTTTTCTTGCCTTTGACTTTTTCTTCCCTGGATTTTCTCAAATCTGATTACATTTCTGAATTTCATCGCACCACTTTGTAGTCCAAGGAAAAAACTTATTTTGAATGGTAGTATTTGGAGGTGTTAAAACCTAACTTGATCGATTCGACTTGGAAAATAACCGATTTAAATTTCGACTCGTATAAACACAATATTTTAGAATGACTCAAGTTTAAAATTAAATCTGACCCGACCCGATCTCATCGAACCCGACCCGAACATTCGAATTGACACCTCTAGTAGTAGTTGCTTATTTGTAGGATTGTTAATCTATTTATTAAATTTAGTTGTAAATTTGTAATAACTTATGAATCCTACCCCTAAACACGGAGGGAGTACTATACAACAACATTTGTATTTCATAAATAAAAAAAGTCAAATTAAAATCATTATGTGAATAGTGGAAAAAATCAAAGTTTAACACTAAATAAACAAAAGGAGTATTACAAGATTATTCAAAAAAAAAAAAAAAAAAAGTATAACAAGACCATTCATAGTGTAGTTTCAATTCCTTTAAAATTTGTTTCTTGGCCCAAATCTTTCTTGGGCCTCTTAGTTACCATTTTGTTGATGGGCTTAACAATCTTAATCAAAAATAAAGATGGTATAACTCGTATGAGAATGTTTCATGTTGTTAGTCCAACAAAAAAAGAAAATAGATCTCACTCATTTCAGCATGTCGGACCTAAACCTGATTGTAGGCTGTGCCACGCTTTGACGATAAAAGTTGGCTTTTGGACCAAAATACCGGACTTTTGAGCCATTTCAGGCCGGAACACGTGTCATGTTATTCGGGCCAAAATACCGAGATTTTTGGGTGATTTCAGGTCTGGCCAAATTGCAACCGAAAATTAAATTTTAGGATGTCCATCCAAAACCCAAAATAATACATGTAAAAAACTAGCTGGATTAGCTTGAGCTCATATTGCGGACCTAAAAATTCGGAAACTTTTCCAAACTAAGCTTTATTATCAAAGTATTTTGCAAAGTGGACTCGTGACAAAACTATTTATTAAATTAAGCTTTCAGAGTAAAACGCTGTCTCGGATAACGTTTTATATCCTGGTTTTAGCGTTTTACATGTTGACTTTTTTTTTAAAATTTCGTAATTTTTTATTTTAAAATTAAAAATAAAAAATAAAAAAAAAACACTAAAAACGCTGACTGAGTCAGCGGTTTTAGTTAAATTTTTTTTTTAAAATTCTTAATTTCAGATCTAAAATTAACAATTTAAAAAAATATATATATTTAACTAAAAACGCTGACTTCAGCGTTTTTTGTGTAATTTTTTTTTTTTTTAAAAAATCTGAAATTAAGAACTAAAAAAAAAAATTAACTAAAAACGCTGACACAATCAGCGTTTTTAGTGTAAATTTTTTTTATTATTATTTTATTTTAAAATCAAAAATTACGACATTTTTTTAAGAAAAAAGTCAACATGTAAAACGCTGTCTCAGATAGCGTTATACTCGTTGGATATTCTTTTTAAAAAACCAGGGTGTAAAACGCTGTCCGACCCTGAAAGCTTAGGTTGGTAAATAGTTTTGCCACGAGTCCACTTTGCAAAATACTTTGGCAATAAAGCTTAGTTTGGAAAAAAAATCCTAAAAATTCTACTCAAACCCAGCAATTTTTAGGTTGGATCGGACTGGGTCAGGTTTGCTTGGTCAACTCCTTAGTCCTTACGCCAATTGTGACATGTTGTATGTACGATGTACTTTTGTTGTGTCTTGTTTTTTCATTGGATCAGCCCAATCCAATGACATCTTTATTTACAAAAGTCAAATATACCTGTATTTTTTATTATACTTTGTATAAAGTTACAATGAATGCACATACACTATTTAGGATGAAGTGATCCGAATTATCCATATCATATCATGAGCCAACTTGGTTGTGAACATTTGTCAATTATAATCAACCAGATATTTTTTTGCATAGTTCCTACAACTAGTCTTACTATAAAAATTTTGAAAGCTACATACACATGGCATGTCTTGAAATTCTTGTCTTCTAGTTGAAATTGTTAGTTGTGTGAAGGAGGAATCTGTCATTTTGTAGATTCAGTCACTTGTATTCTCATTATGAAAAGAGGCAATAGATAAGATTCATAAGATATATTAGTGTTTATAGGTTATTATTTGACACAGGATTTATACTAATTTTACTTATTTTGAAAAGCACTTAATATTCAATCACTTGTGATAAGCTGATTAAAAAAAAGGTAGTAACTAAAACTAATACAACGTATAATGTTAATTGATTAGTTATCAATTGATTACATGAGTTGTTTGTTATAATAAGTAACTAGATAATATCCGAGCTATGCTCGTTTTTAATGAGGGTAATTGAAATTAAATATAGAAGTCTCATGAAAAATGTGATCTAAAAGTAGTCCATCATAGTAATAAATAATTAAAGTATAAAGTTTCTAGACACATTAATAATTCTGCAAAAATCTAAACGAAAACAATAGAGTTTAGTAAGGAAAATTCCCCTTCAAAAAAAAATCAACTCCATAATATAGTTTAGGTATATAGATAGATGGGTTTAACATTTGAGGCGGAAAATTTTTTCATGTGGTAGCGCCACATGTACAGTTTTGGGAAAAGATGACATCAACGGTTGCTATTTTAGTATTAGTTATAGAAGATTGTATTTTTTCTTTTGAAGGTGGTAAAAGTGTAAGAAAATCCCAAAAATTATTTTCAAAGGTAAAAAACTAAAGAAGGACGACTTAAGGTCTTTGTGCTTAAGTGGTATACAATGTAACATCTCAGTGTCCTTAAAGTTTAATCTTTTTCAAAGATTTATATTTTATGTATATAAATATAAATGAGCTTGATATGTGAATACTTAATTAATATTTCATATATACTAATTACTAGTTTTGTGTCCGAACGATGTCCAGATGGTTGATAAAATTTTAAGATAGCATTTTAACTTGAATGTCATATATACTAATAATTCGTTCGGATAATGTAGGATATTTAGACATACGATATCATATGGAGTGTACTTTGTCTAGTTTTGTTTGTAAATAGATATCTATGTTATTATTGACTTGATATTATTTTTATTGAAATTAAATTATTTCCACAGAACTGAAAGTATTTTTACCAAACTAAAATTATTTTTACTGATTAAAACTTATTTTACTAATTCTCTAATATTTTTTAAATAAATTAAATAACAATGCATTTTGTATGCAGCTAACCACACCATCTAGGCGGACAAAGTAACCCCTATAAAACTGATCCAATAACTCCTATAATACTAACTGAGTAACCTCTAACACTGACTAAGTAACCCTAATCTATAACACTGATTGAGTAACCACTATAACACTGACCGAGTAACCCCTATAGCACTAACGAAGTAACTCTGATCTTGTAATAGTTGGTGACACGATTTGGCCAGCTACGTATAAAAGTTTATGATTAAATATATTATAAATGGATCTTATTTTAAAGAACTTTTTAAAACGAATTTGATGATGGAAATAGAATTGAGTTATAAGATATTTATTAAAAGTTATGATTAATTTTGTATACATGAAATATTAGAATTATTATAACTCTATGCAACAATTTTATCTTAAAAAATCTATCCAAAAATCGCTTACTTGGCATCATATGTGTCACAATAATGCCTATTTATCTCTTACGTGGTGCGACACTTGGCAAAAAACTAGAATACCAAGTGTCACTGCCTCGTGACCTGGCTGCGAGACCGAATTTATTTATTGGTGACTAGTTTTGTGCCCGGGCAATACCCAGATGGTTGATAAACTTTTTTAGATTGAATATTCAATACGATCATATAATCCCTTTTGATAATGCATGATATTTAGACATACTGAACTGAAATATATTTTATTGAACTGAAATTAATTTTACTGAACCAAAAGTATTTTTACCAAAACAAAAATCATTTTTCATAATTAAAACTTATTTTCACTGATTCTCTATTATTTTTGTAAATATATTAAATATATTATAAATGGATCTTATTTTAAAGAACTTTTTAAAACGAATTTTATGATGGAAATGGTACCGAATTATAAGATATTTATTAAAAGTTATGATTAATTTTGTATATATGAAATATTAGAAGTATATCGATAATAAAGCTCTACACAACATTTTTATCTTTAAAAATTTATCCATTACTTTAGCATCATATGTGCCACAATAATACCTATTTGTCGTCTACGTGGCATGACACTTGACGAAAAACTGGAATGTCAAGTGTTACTTTCTCGTGACCTGGCTGCGAGACCGGCTTTATTTATTAGTGATATATAATATGATATGATGTTAATATAGTCAACTGATCTGACACGTTTGGTGTCTTAAAAAGTAGGGGTTAATTGAACATATAGGCATATCAAGCCCAATATACTTGTATGATACTTCCTCCAATCTAGTAATATTGCAACAACTGAACTTTTGCAATATTCATCGTACTTGTTTAACCACAAATTATGATTTATACGTAAAGTAAAATATAGTCGTGGGGTCTTGTTAGATTCCTCTCGTAAAATACTTTTACAATATCAACTTTTTATAATTTTTACTCTTATATAATTATAAATATTTAACATATAAAATGTGGTTTGAGATGCGTAATTTCATATTTGTTGCAATATTTGTAGAGCAGGGAAAGTATTCACTGTATTCGATTTGATGGAAAATGATTATTTTGACTTAATTGGATTGGTTAGTACTACAATCGTGTACGCATACTCCAGTTAAGTTGAAGAAGAAAAGTTGTAGTTTCTTCGCTTGTTTATCAAAGATTCGAGGGGAAATTTTCAAAGATATATATGCCGGACATGAAATTTAAATATAAGTGGTCCATCATAATTAGCTTATTATGTACTCGTATGTATTCATATATAAATCCTCACTATGACACTTTGGGATGAGAATTTCCATATGTACTCATATCACTCTCAAATCTCGAGACACTAAGAGAGCTAATTTGCTAGGAGTGAATTCTACTATCATTTCCATATCACTAAAATTGCCTTGTATATTTTAGGTAACTTTATATGGGTTGTTAAAGGAGAAAAACGTTTCATATAGACTGAAATGGACCAAACTCAATAGGACATTCATTTTTAATGTACATGGTAAATTTAGTAAGATTAAGGGAGTATGAGCCAAAACATAGCTATGTTGTAGATTATCTATAGTTATGTACTGTACCTCAGCTACTCATATCTCTTAATGATAAAACTTTAATCATAAATTCTCATTTGCATATTTGTTATTAGAAATGTCTCTATATATTTACTAATCTTTTAAAAATTAGTCAATTTATAGCTATAGATATTTATTGTCAATTTAGTACATTTGAAAGATTGAGACTGTAATAGAAAAAATGTTGTACAACGATTTTGATATATATATATATATATATATATATATAATATATATATATATATATATATATATATATATATATATATATATATATATATATATATATATATATTAGTTCGGTTAGAACCCGTGCGACGCACGTTTATATAAAATCTAATTTTATAATTTGTACATGTAAAAAAATGGATTAATATAAATAAGAAGCATGCACCTTGTATAATTTTTTTTGTAATTTTAAAATTTTAGGTTTTCATCAAAATTATGATATAATATATGTTCAACGTCAGCTAATACATATTTTAATGTAGGAATCCATTTATTTGTGTGCTATTTGCAATTGTTTTATTTTTATAGGATAAATTGATAGGTTGATGTAGAAGCTTTTAATATTCAAAATTCAAAATTGTTAAACATGGTAGCTCCAAAAAAAAAAAAAGATGACATCATGTGTGTGTGTATATATGTATTTGGGTAGCCAAAACCCCACAACATCTTCAATATATTTTCTAGATAATTAACGCATATGGTGTCTAACTCTCATCTGACACAAAAACTTCTTGTTCCTCATACACTGTGATCATGTCACTTAATCTATAAGTATATTTTAAAAAACATTTCTAAAAACGTTTATGTGCCACGTGACACTCTTGCCATGTCATCTTTTAAATATGAGCATATTCTAATGAAAATCTCTATCATGAGATTTTAACTCACAACCTCAAAAAAGTCTTACCATCTCATCTATTAATTAATAATGTTTTTATACTTGATTCATAAAATATATATATATATATGGATTGGAGATATGAACATTTAATGACTACGATTCTTAAAAAAAATCAATTTTATTATTTGCTAATTTAATAATGCTCATCGATGAGGTAATGCAAACAAGAATAATTAACTATTGTTATAAACTAATTTTAGTTATTTAATTATTTTGATAATAATTATGTCTTTATTTTTATTATATTAATTATAAATTATATACAAAAGACATGTTTATATATAATTAGTCAGTAGTTGTTCCATAATTAACTTATTTAAAGGTTTGATGAAAAACTAAATAAACAAATAATGAATAAATGGAATAATAATGAATGAACCTATCAATTCAATTATAATTGTTCAAAGTAACAAAGCGGGACATTGTCCGGACCACACACTAATTAAGTTATTAAAAAGGCGTAATTTGAATTAAAATATGATCCATTATTTTAGTAACATACGTAGTACAACTACAACCTAGGAAACTCACTTTAATTCTAATAGTACTTATATAGTTGTATTTGAATAATGAATGTAGCTATCTTATAATAGTAAAAACTAGGTTAAAACCTGTGCGATGCACGGTTTATACAAAATCTATTTTATAAATTTATACATATATAAATTAATGGCTATTATACATCAATATAAATAAGAATTATGCACCTTGTACAAAAATATTTAAAATTTTAGATTTTCATCAAAATTATGATATAGTACTTATTTAACGTCGTGTAATACATGTTTTAATGTAGGAGGTCATTTATTAGTGTGTTATTTTAAATTGTTTCAATTTCCTAGAATAAATTGATAAGTTGTAAGGAGTAGTTGTAATGCAGAAGCTTGTAATATTATTCAAATTTTAAAAACGTTATATATGGTAGCTCCACAAAAAAAAAAAAAAAAAAAAAAAAAAAAAGATGACATCATCCTTGTATTTAGGCGAGTAAATTTTTATTAAGAGAGTGACATATAAACAGCGATGACGTCAACATACTCAGTTTTAATAATAGTTAATAGAATAGATTTCACAATATTATCACACATATTACCTCTTTTATTTGCCATTAACCCCATCCCCCCCCCCCAAACTCTTTCTTTTACACCATTATTTGGACCATTCAACCTTAACCTACCTAATAGGTTAGAGTAAAATATGGTATGTCTATCATCTACATATATTATCAAATTAATGTAACGGATTAATTACGCAATATCATCATTGTATTAGTCCAAAATGTGAGATATTTTCATGTATCTACAAGTATAAGTTAGTTGCACGACGATTGGCATTATCGATAAGATCGGTTAAACAATAATTGACATTTACGTAAAGTGTAGATTTTTTTAAAAAATATATACAATTTAACAATGACATCATACATTAAATTGGCAGAATTTTTTTTAATGAGGAAGCGACATATAGGATAGGGAGGGGGATTGATGATGTCAGCAACATTTTGTTTTAGTATTAGTTAATACTTCCTCCATTCTAGTAATATTGCAACAACTGAAATTTTACACTATTCATCACGTTTGTTTGACCACATATAATGATTTATACGTTAAGTAAATTATAGTTATGTGGGGTCTTGTTAGATTCGTCTCGTAAAATATTTTTACAATATTAACTTTTTATAATTTTTATTCTTACATAATTATAGATATTTAGCAAATAAAATGTGATTTAAAATGCGTAATTTCATCCTTATTGCAATATTTGTGGAATAGAGAGAGTAGATGATAATAAATTGGGAGGTTCGTTGTTGATTGTGACAGCCCACAATCCCCTAGCGTGCACGCATACGGCAGATTCCATTAGCCAATTTGAAATTGAAAAGTTGACATATTGTATTGTTCTTAATTAATTCTACTATTCTAAATTTCTAATGTGCCAATGCATTTGATTAGATAGTGATATGTCGTCTAGGAATCTAGATATTCAATTATATTTGTAAGGTTGGATTCTCTTTGTTTGCTCCACCATTTATCTACTCTACAAGTGTTTATATGCCATTTACTAAGTTTGAGTAAGATTTTTAATTATTTGATTCATTGTACTTAATAATTTCAGATAAGATTACAAAAGTTTAATATATTTTTTTTACTATAATTTATAATGATTTTATTAAATATAAATAAATTGGAAATATGATATTTTTTCCATTATATAAAATCTTTAATGTGAAATAATAAATTTTTAATAATTTAAATCCTAAATCATTATTCATTGTTTTACCATATCTTTTATTTCGATAGAATCGCCAACCTCGTCCACAACCAACCTACTACATCAATGGATAAATTGAACCATGAAATGTTAGCCAAACTGAAATTGATATAAATTAAATCTTTACATTTATACAAAATAAATAAGTATATTTACCAATAAATGAAAAATTGTTGCGATATAAAATCAAATCTATGCATTGGAATTTTTCATCATCTCGAAAAATAACCAAAATCATCCATATATTAAGTATACAACATCTAACTGTATGCCGTTACATAAACAAATAATCGTTAAGTATCCTAAATAAATACAATGTAACTAATAATTACAAATATAAACTTAAACATAAGATTTTAAAAATTACCCGGACATTGATAGCCTAAAACTAACACAAAATTACTAACACAAAATTCGCTTGATGGGGTTTTGTATTGCTACGAAATTTTACTTGTGTCGTATGAGGTGTTAGATCTGCATGTAAAAAAACATTTAGTAAATAAAACATAAACATATAATCGTTGAGTATACCAAATTAATACAATGTAAGTAATAATTAGAAATACTAATTTAAACATAGGATTTTAAAAAATTAAGCTAAAAATTACCCGGTCATTGATGACCAAAAATTAACACAAAATTACTAACACAAAATTCGCTTGATGGGGTTTTTTATTGATACGAAATTTTGTTTGTGTCGTATGATGTGTCAATTTATAATGGTAGGTGTTTAGGGGATTTTTCCCCGCCACGTGGACCAATCAGCACCTGCCACGTGTCAACCACGTGGACCAATCAGGGGCTGCCACGTGTCAGTCTCCAGGAGGTCCAACATGGACCAACCAAGCCACGCCACGTGGCACCTAGATTGCCAACTTGGAAAACGACCAACAAGGCCCGAATCCCGAGGAAAGCCTAATCAATCCTAGGTTTACCATTTAACCTATTATTGGGCACGTACTTCGAGGCTATAAATACAGGTAATTAGCCTCCCTTAAGGAGATTGGACTAATCCAGAGATTACCCCACGTGCATACTAATTGCTAGACCTTACTTAGCATTAATTGCACTCCTTCCAAGGTTGCCCACCGCAACTAGCCTGATCACTTCTCCCTCCGGGGGAACCAGATCACCTTTATAATTTGATCGTCGGAGGCGGAGCTCCCACCAACCGGAGTTTCCGTTGATTTGCAGGTACAGGCGCACGGATCCAGACCCGGAATTGTAACTCTCCCGCAGGACATCAAAAAACCCTGAAACATTTTGGCGCCGTCTGTGGGGAGAGTACTTTCGAGATGGCATCACAGTCTGTACCCATGGACGACCCTCAGGTCTACTCAGACCAGGATACGGACAATGAAACTGAGGTCGAGACTCGCACGGCCCCTGACGGGTCCCTCAGAGCTCGACGCACTCGTCCCACCGAAAGGAGGGAACGGGAGGACTGCCCGGCTGTATCCAGTCAACCAGCCGGCCCGCCGCTTGATCATCAATAAGCGGTCGAGGGATCTGCCCCCATCACCAGAAACGAACTCATGACCTTCATGAATAGTTTCAAAGGGGAGATATAGGAACTTATCAACAAAAGGGCGACTATTCCACCAAAGGAACAGTCGACCAGAAGACCCTCCCAATCCGGGAGGACGAAGCCTGTAAAGGATCGGGAGGCTACTCCTTACCCTAGGCCTAGGGAGAGGGAGGCGCCAGTGATCGACCTAACTAAGTACCGCTTCCTCTCACCAGGGAAGAGGAAGCCCATCCGTCATGTTCAGCCGGACGGGTCCAAGAAAACATACTCTGATGCTCGAATGCTACTCGAGCAGAAGAAGAATGATCGACTGTCAGAGTCGGCCTCCACGTCTGATTTTCAAGACAGTCTACACAATACCTCCATGAGGTATTCAAAATCAAACTATGAGAGCCAGACGGGCGGCACCTCCTCTCGTTCTGGTTCCCAGAAGCATCATGCGGTAACGTATGTGCCTCCCCAGCCATACGTTCCGCAATCTCAATATTTCATGCAGCCTACTCCCTTTGGAGGACAGGCAGCAAGGAATGTCCAACCCTTGGACTGGCAGCTTCGGCTACTTAAGTTGGGAGAACAGTCGTCCGCTTTTTCCAAGGAAATAACAGAGGCCGCCTAGCCGGCCAAAGTAATGAATGTGTTGGTAGGGGCCTATGATGGCACTACCAACCCGGAAGACCATTTGATGGCATACACCAACCTTATGTACCTCCAAGGGTTGGGTGATGCCACATGGTGTAAGTGTTTCCCGGCCACATTGAAGGGCATCGCCCAGCAGTGGTTCGACAACTTGCCGACCGGGTGTATTAATAATTTCAAGACCCTCGCCTACCTGTTCACGTCAAATTTTTCACTGAACATCCCTGCTAAAAAGACCACCCTTGACTTGGGGGCCATACAACAGGGAGAGAAGGAAGGACTGCGCTCCTACATCAGGAGGTTCAATCTGATGAGAATTCAGATACAGGGACTACCTGATGAAGTAGCTTACACGGACTTTTTCATAGGTCTGAAGGACGGGTTGAACTTCAAATTCGATCTCGTCAGAAAGAGGGTGACCACCCTCCAAGAAGCAATGATGGAGGCGGACGCCTACATTGAGGCGACCGACCTCTGCAATGTTGGAAAGCAGTCAGACCACAAGAAGTCCGACAAAAAAGAGAGTCGGTCACAGCAGCCGGCCAAAAAGGAAGAAAGAAAAAGAAAAGAAATTTGGGTGGCTGACTCCTCTGAACAGCCGTCTCAGAAGAAGAAGAAGGAATTCAAACCGTACTCCCCCAAGTATGAGTTTAACAAGGATAACTATGCCATCCTCAAGGAGATCAAGGACCGGATCTCAATTGAAAAGCCAGCTGCCATGAAGAGTTCCGTCAACAATCGGAACAAAGATAAATATTGCTATTACCATGAGGACATTGGTCACGACACCAATGAGTGTATCAGCCTCAAGCGCCTTTGGACCGCCTGGCAGACAAAGGGGACCTCAATTCCTATGTCAAGAAATCAAAGGGCAACCAACAACCCAAGCAGAAACAGGCGGGCAAGAAGAGGTCGACACCTACTGATAGTTCGGACACGGACGAAGCACAAATCTATACTATAGTAGGCGGCTTCGCAGGAGGAGGACCTACTATCCGGGGCAACAAGGACAACATCAAGCGGCTGGATATAAACTCAGTCGACCAGGGACGGGCCTCCAAGAGCTCGTTTCTTGAAGTTGTCATTACTAAACAAACTTGGGAAAAGTCAGGGGGCCGCATGACGACCCCATAGTAATTGAATGCAAGGTGGCCAACCAGAGAGTTGGTCGGATTCTTATTGATACTGGGAGCTCATCTGGTCTCATCAGTCACAAGTGCTTGACAAAGCTCAAGTACAAGCCCGAGAGCATGCACCCGGTCTCCCATCCCTTAGTAGGATTTGGAGGAGGGGTAGTGCACCCAGTTGGACGGGTGGATCTGCCTATCCTCCTGGGCGAGAAAGGGGAGGGCCGTCACATGGTGGTCCGGTTCTTGGTGGTCGATGAACTCTCGGCCTACAACATGATTTTAGGACGACCCATCCTTAATTACTCCAAAGCTATCATCATTCCCTCTCTCATGCTTCTCAAGTTTGAGAGGGATGATGTAACAGTCGGCTCCCTAAGGGGAGACCAAAAGATGGCCAAGGAGTGTTACCTCTCTGATATCAAGCCCACTGTGGCGGCATCCGGCCCCAGTGGAGAGACTACGGAACTTTTAGCAAATCAAGGAGGCCGCGCTTGCCCCATCAGTAGCCGGTAAGAAGAGAAAGGCCACCCTTCTGGAGGTCGAAAGGAAAGAGAAACAATAGCAATCACTAGCCGAGGAGCGGTCAGATGAATTCCGCCCTTAGCCGGCTGGTGAACATGTAGACATAGTCCTGGATGACTTTCGCCCTGAGCAAACTGTTAAAGTCGGGACGACTGCTTTTGCTGAACTTGGTGCTGTCCTGCACCAATTATTAAGGGAATTCAATCAAAGGGGGATAGAGGCTAACCCCGAGAAGGTACAGGCGGTCATAGACATGCAGTCGCCCCGCACTGTCCGAGAAGTTCAAAAGCTTATGGGTTGCCTGGCGGCATTGGGGAGATTTCTCTGCCGGTCGGGCGACAAGTGTCTCTACTTTTTCCAAGCTATCAAGAAGAAACCATGTTTGAATGGGGGCCGGATGCAGAGGTGGCCTTCCAGAGATTGAAACAACACTTGCACTCCTTGCCAAGGCTGGTCAGCCCTCTGCCCAAGGAAGTGCTATACATGTATTTAGCGGTCTCTGACCATGCTCTTAGCGCCGTCCTCCTTGCTAAAAGGGACGGCTTCCAGCTCCCGATCTACTTCATTAGTCATGTTCTGAAAAACGCCGAGTTACGGTACCCTATGGTTGAGAAATTTGGCCTTTCCCTCTTTATGGCAGTTAAAAAATTGAAGCCTTACTTTTTGGCACATCCAGTTGTGGTCTACACCGACCAGCCAATCAAGCGGCCATTGACAACCATGGAGTCGTCAGGCCGAATGATCAAATGGGCCATCGAGATCCAAAGTCTAGAGATCACTTTTGAGCCAAGGAAAGCAGTGAAGGGGTAAGCATTCGCTGACTTCATAGTGGAATTAACCGGGCCGACTGATCCTGAGAACTTTGAGCAAGTCTGGAAAGTCTATGTGGACGGGAGCTCCACAATGAATGGTTGTGGTGCAGGCGTCATATGTCAGTCTCCTGAAGGGGATAGGTATGAGTATGCACTATGGTTTAAGTTCCAAGCCTCAAACAATGAGGAGGAATATGAAGCCCTATTGGCTGGCATCCACATGTGTAAGGCGGCCGGGGCAAGGAAGATAGCCGCCTGTTCTGATTCACAACTGATCGTAAGCCAATACCATGGTGACTATGAAGCCACACATCCGGCCATGATCAAGTACCTACAGGCGATAAAGCAGGAGGCCGGGACACTTGAAGAGTTTCACCTAAATCAAGTGCCCAAGTCTGAGAATAACCAGGCGAACGCCCTCTCTAAACTGGCATCATCAGCCTCCTGTGACACACCTAGGACGGTTTTCTGGGAAGTGATGGATAAAAGAAGAATCGAGGAGGACCCTATTGGGATCCTAGACACAAGCTCAACCTGGATGGATGACATCTAACAGACGGCACCCTACCAGATACTCACTTAGAGGCGGTCCTACTGAAAAAACGGGCGTCCAACTTTGAAATGCATAAAAGGGAACTTTTCAAGAAAGGCTATCTCCAACCTCTCTTCAAATGCGTCACCCCAGAAAAGGGGCGAGAGGTCTTAGAAGACTTACACTCGGGATTCTGTGCTTCTCATATAGGCGGCAAGTCCCTGGCTCGGAGAGCCAGGCGGCATGGTTACTTCTGGCCTACCCTATAAGCGGATGCCATGGAAATAGTGAAAAAATGTGACAAGTGTCAGAGGTTTGGCAAGCTAATCCATCGTCCGTCCACTGATCTGACGGCCATACATAGCCCCCTACCATTTGCCAAGTGGGGCATGGACGTCCTGGGTCCGTATACACCTGCAACAGGCGGACGGAGATATATCTTGGTAGCGGTTGACAACTTTACCAAATGGGTAGAGGCCAAGGCTGTCAAAGGCATCAAGACCAAGGACGTTATCTCATTCATTTGTAGGAACGTCATTACATAGTTTGAGGTGCCTATGTCTATGGTATTTGATAATGGCCCTCAGTTTGAGACGCCTGTTCTCAAGAATTAGTTGGGGGATAAAGGAATTTCATACAACTTTGCATCAGTTGGTCGACCCCAAGCAGACGGCCAGGTAGAAGCTTTCAACAAGATTATCTCTGATGGAATCAAGAAAAAGATTGAAAAAGCAGGCGGCCTATGGGCAGACGAACTACCACATGTTCTCTGGGCCATAAAGACAACTGAAAAAGGGGCGAATGGGGAAACCCTATTCCTCTTGACCTATGGGGCAGAAGCTGTTCTACCCATTGAGCATTATGAGCCGACTCTTCGTGTCATGCTGTATGACGAGGAGGCCAATTGGGAATCCATGCGCCTAGCATTGGACTTACTCCCCGAGCGTAGGGGGAACGCAGCCCTACGCCATGAGATCTACTGTCTGAGAATGACAAGAACTTATAACAAAAGAGTACACAGGCTAATGAGTTAGGAAAGCTAACTCCCAACTGAGAAGGACCATACCGGATCTATGAAGAGGTCAGAGACGACACCTATTGCCTGGAAACACCAGACGGCCGGCCTCTACCTAGAACATGGAATGTAGATAATTTGAAAAAGTATTACTTCTGAATAATGTGATTGAACAAGAGTTATTAATAAAACTTGCAATTATTTCAATACTTTGTACTTTTATCAGAGGGGCATGCCACCTGTACATTTTCAGTCGGCTACTCTCCAAATGTGTATTTTAGTCTTATCATTAGAGGGGCATGCCGTCTGAACATACAGTCGGCTACTCTCCTTAGAAGTGGGTCGTCTGAACCCAAAACAGACGGCTACTCTCCAAGGAAAATAGCCGTTCATGTGCCTAAACAGACGGCTACCTTCCCCTTACTCAAGTAAGGAAACTTAGCACTAACGTTCACCATGAACTAAACTAGGCCAAAGGCCGGATGATCAGCCCAGGCGCCAGGCCGACTGATCCTACCTTAAAATTAAACTAATACAACCTGTCCCAACATCATAGCAGGCGTCCGGCAACATCCCTCCGGATGAGATTTGTCGCAGTGAGAAGCTCCCTTTTGGGTGGAATAATGCTCTATAAACCATAAACAAACGGACCCGAACGACTGTCCCCAAGGACAACCCTGTAGCCGTATACACTTGAGACAAAGATAACTCTACTACTAACCGAACCAGTGGTGGTCAGTTCACATCTGAGTCGGAAGACCGCCTGACATTACTTGGGATAAATGCAGACGGTACCTTTTGAGTTAATAGCCAAGAAAAACTTGGCGAATCAAGGGGGACAGCCGTTCTACGCCGCCTGGTACCTCTATTACTTAAATCAGTGTCGGAGACTGAGTAGCCCCGAGGGAGACTCATAGTCACCCGGTCTAGTTTGGAACCTATAAGGTACAAGAACATTTGTTTTTTGGCAAACAAGGGTACTTGGCCACTATTCCAACTAGGTCCACCAATACAAGCGCAGTTGCACAGACCAGACGCCTCGTCCACATGAACAGGCGGCCTATCTCTACCAAACATCAACGCCCTGTAAACTGCCGAAACATTTTGGCATAATTTGGGTTAATATCCAAGCAAAACTTGGCAAATAAAGGAAGTCAAGCGGCCTCCGCTGCTTGATCTTCCTATTACTCAAACAAAAGAGGTGGTGACTGGATAACCAGTTGCCCTCCCTAGAATGGAACCAAAAGTATGAAAGGACCACCTTGAAAACAGGCGGCCGTCCACTACTATTTCATCTAGACCTAATTAGGGAACGTCTGTAACCGATACAGGCGGATCCCATCAAAACAGGCGTCCCGTCATTCTTTGGAACCTATACAGACGATCTGTTTCCTTCAAACTTGGTAAATCGTTAAACTAACCTAGTGTCCAACCACCTAGAAGGCGCCACAAGGCCGACTATCGCAGAGGATTGTTCCTACTTTTCTAACACTGATAGCCGGCTGATTTTGAAACTAGGCGGCTACCCACAATGGCCCAAGTCAAACGCTGACTACCATTGTGCAACTGGAACTAAAGCTTGAGGAATCCTGCTAAGATCTAGGCACTTAGGTCCTCAACTACGCCTACTACGACCATTGCTCAAAACCCTCAAGACAACCGCCTGTGCCAAAGCGCAACCAACAGGCGGCCCGGGTAATATTCCTAAAAAATACACCAAGTCTAGAAAGTCTGCTATCCCAAGCTTTCAAAGGTAGACCGACTGAACTCATGACCGACTGACCGATAAAGAAACAATCAGTCAGCCAGGGGCAACAATAACAGTCGGTTGCGGCACCCACTAAGATGTCTTCTATACTTAGCAACATTCAAATGGAAAAATTTGAAGCAAAAAGGAAGAACACTAGCAAGAACAGTCGGTATGGTAAACAAGCGGCTATTGAAGAAATTCTATACTTGGAAAAAAGATTTGGCAAACTGAAATAACAAAATAAAGACTGCTTGCAAGACGACAAAACAGTCGTCACATTCATATATAAACAGCCGGCCAGGAAGACCGGCAAAATATTCATAGACCCCGACCCCTTGGTCGGGTAAAAAGATACAAGAACAAACGGCACACAGGCCGGAGAAGAGTTGAAAAATAAACAGCTTAAACATTGGAGAGAGGGGTTTCATTAACAGCGGCCGCCTGATCGGCTTCAACATTGGGCGCCTGCTCCTCTAGCACACTCCCTTGTTGTGGCTCGTTAGCTGGCGCCTGCTCTTGATTAGCGTCCGCCTCCTCTTTTTCGTCCTCCTCCTTGTTGGCTTCCGCCTCCTCCTCCTCCTCCTCCTCCTCCTCATCCTCATCCTCACCTTCAGAAGAGGAGCCGACTGCCTCTTCCTCCTCATTGAGCACCTGATTCATAATATTCTTGTTATATTGCTCATATAGGCGGCGAACTGGTTCCCCCATCGCTCATAGTCTGAGTCCGGGAAGAGTTCAGCCCAGGTCATCTTCATGATGGCAGTGGAGTCTTCCATCATAGCTTCAACAAGGGTCATCTTGTCGGTATCGGCTTGGGAGTTGAGCTGCTGATTTAGGGCCGCCTCCTGATCATTCAAGCGCTCTTTGAGCTTCTTGACCGTCTTTTGCAGACCTTCGGCCTTATGCTCTATATGCTTCAATGGCTGCAGCTGGGCCTGGAGGTCTTTTATCGCCTTCTCCAGCTCCAAGTTCTTCTTCCTGGCCGCCTCCAATTCAGTTTTGACTTGCAAGGTGGCAGTCGCCTGATAATACAGAATGTCAGTAGTCAAAATTTCATTTTGGGCAATCTGAAACATTGCCCGGTCACAATCAGAGGCGGCCATGGCCTTCCCAGCCTTTACCTCCTTGTTCTTTTCGCTGATAGGTCTGCAGAGACCATGTACACGAAGCAAGGCCTGCGAAACAACAAAATAGGCGTCAAAATCTCCAAAAAACAGATGGCAGACAATGCCAATTTTGCCCAATATCAAAGAAAATCCATTAAGTCTACCTCAGAGAGTAGACCCATGATAGAGTCCAAGTCAAGGGTTCTGACTCCCCTAACTGATTCCCTCTCATCCGAGGGAATGGCCTTGACCATAGACTTGGCCATCTGGACCAGGTCCGGCTCCTGAGGGGCGCTTGCAATAGAGAGCATGGAAAATTAATCAGATAAGGGGGGAAGCAACAGGCCGCCCGATCTGAGAAAGTTTAAATAGGCAAAGGAATTAAAGAAAACCGGTTATACCTCTTGGAGGCCGAGTGTCCCTGGGGACGGCTGTTTGCTTTGCCCCACTTTGGGGGGTTCGCGCCTGCTTATCAGCCGGCTGCTTCCTGGAAGAACCAGGCGTACTCCCAGCCGTCTGCTTACGAACCTTAGGGTTCGGCTGCTGGGAGGGAGAAGGTTTGGATACCCCACCCTGCGACAAGAAGTCAAAGTTATTAGTATGATCAAAAGGGGGAAAACAAAAAGAATGTGACAAGTTTTGAAAGCTCACCTTGGACACCTCCTTTGAGGGAGAGTCGGTGGAGGGCCGCTTCTGGCTAATAATAGCCGCACGCAGGAGGGCGGTCGCCTTCTTGGAAGCAGTAACTTTATCCATGGCTTCACCTGCAAACAATGCACCATAGAGTTAGTAAAAATACAAGCTAATAAAAAAATGCAAGAACACAAAAAGGGCCGACTACCTCTAGTGGCCCGTTCACTAAGGCCACAGGCGGCCAAGAATTACTCGTCATACAACCAACTAAACTTGGGTATGCAGTTTAGGGGGATTAACTCTCGTACCCCCGTAGCAGAGTTGGCCTTGATCTCTACTTTGAAGAGTCCTCGATCAAGGATCTCCTCCTTAGCTTGACGAGGAACAGGTGGCAAGCCAGAGCCGCCTACGAGGAGAGGTGGATCCCTGTTCCACCTGTTGTACCTCTTGTTTAAAAGTTTGTCGGGGTTGGAGACAATAAAGAAGGTGTTCCTCCAGTCCTTCCATTTGTTCTCCTCCCCCCTGGTCATCAAATAGCCCTTATGGCTGGAAATCTGGTACCAGCCAGTACCGCTTGCTTTGGGGGTTCGACTCAGGTAGTTCATGTGGGCGAACGCTTCAAAATTTGGTTCAACCCCATGCATTTCACAGCCGGCCACATAGCCTAGTATGTTGAACCACGAGTTTGGGGCCAACTTCCAGAGCCCCACCTGGTACCCATCCAGGATTTATTGAACAAACGGATGTAAGGGAATCTTAGTCCAGCCTTAATGGCCGCCTCATAGCAGCTAAAATAGGCGTCCCCATAGCTGGCCCCCTCAAGACAGACCACTGTATCTTCAACATCCGACACTGTTAGAAAATAATCAGGGCCCATTACATGGTCCGGCTGAAAGGTCCCTATTCTTTCGGCCATGGCTTTAATCCTGCCCTTTGGGACATGGCAATAGTAGGGGATGTTCAACTCCCTATGAGAAGCAGACGGCTCTGCCCAGCCGTCCCCCTTTTCAATAGCATGAGATGCTCTCGTCTCATGAAGACGAGAATGCCTCTATTCTGAATCTGGAGAATGCCGACTAGATGAGCTAGACTCAGAATCGCTTGAACTCCCAGAAGAGGCCGACTCCTCTTTCTCAGAAAGGATCGGCTCTTGTCCGGACATATCAATAAGGACAGGACTGGTCGCCTGAACCTCCTCAGATTCTCCCAATATTGAATCACTTGGAGTGCTTGGGGTACCAGGCGACCGGTCCGAAAGCTCGCTCATTTGAACATAGTACGAGGACCCTTCTGAATTTGTATATCTGGCCGTCCTCTTTGTTCTGGCCATAGTGTCTGCACAGACACAAAGATAGTCGGACTTGGAGCACAGGGCAAAGTTTGGTCCAGAAAGGGGCAGGCGGCACTCCTAGTCCTAGATTCAGCCGTCCCCGGTGACTGACTGATCACTAACCTAGGTCGTGCCGGGTGCTTTTGGGATACCATATTTTCAAAAGAAAAAGCAAAGAAATGAAAAAGTGCAAGAGCAAAACAGACGGTTACCTGAAGTCTGAAGTTTTCTGAGAAAGGAGATGGAAGTCTAAAGCAGTTGGTCTGGTGAAAGCAGCAGGTCACTACAAACAGTCGGCTAGTGTAAACAGTCAGTTGATTATCAGTCGTCCAAAAGTCTCAGAGCACAAGTTCAAAGGTTCTGAGTTCTCTTGCAAAGTTCACAAAATGCGAACAAGACTTTGGTCAAGCGCCCTTATATAGGGTTATCCTAGAATTTGAAGGGTCACACCCTAAATTCAAAAATAGGCGGAAAAAAAAAACAGACGGCCTATCCTAGGCCGACACCTGTCACAGGTGTCACGTGACGAGCCACGTGACCCCTGTGAGGTGCAAATGTTTAGGGATTTTTCCCCCGCCACGTGGACCAATCAGCACCTGCCACGTGTCAACCACGTGGACCAATCAGGGGTTGCCACGTGTCATACTCCAGGAGGTCCAACATGGACCAACAAAGCCACGCCACGTGGCACCTAGATTGCCAACCTGGAAAACGACCAACAAGGCCCGAATCCCAAGGCACGCCCAATCAGTCCTAGGTTTACCATTTAACCTATTATTGGGCACGTACTTTGAGGCTATAAATACAGGTAATTAGCCTCCCTTAAAGGAGATTGGACTAATTCAGAGATTACCCCACGTGCATACTAATTGCTAGACCTTACTTAGCATTAATTGCACTCCTTCCAAGGTTGCCCACCGCAACTAGCCTGATCACTTCTCCCTCCGGGGGAACCAGATCACCTTTACTTTCCGCACTTTTTACTCCTAAACACGTTCCAACTTGATCGTCGGAGGCGGAGCTCCCACCAACCGGAGTTTCTGTTGATTTGCAGGTACAGGCGCACGGATCCAGTCCCGGAATTGTAACTCTCCCGCAGGACATCAAAAAACCCCGAAACAGTAGGTATCACAAATTTTAATTTAATTATAATTAACGAACAATTTGTATTTCTTATCATAAATACTATCAAAATTTATCTTATAATGATAGGTATCAAACTTTATTATAAGCGTTTATCATTTAAATATTTTTTAGTATATTTTTTTTGGATTTCTTATATTCGTAGTATTGAATTAATAAATTTATCTTTTCCTATATTTTTACTTTATTTTTTTTCATTAAAATAATTTAATTCGTGGATTATAATCTACGTGGCATTAAAATTTTAGATATATCAAATCTAATTCGTTACTTTTATCTAGGTGGCAACATAATTTTTTAATTCAAAAATAAAATACAAATTTTTCTTCTTATTGGTCGAAATAAGTATATTTCTTACGTGGCGCTCCGAATGCTCTCCAAAAATGCTTACTTAATATATATATATATTAAATTACATTTTATAATTGTGTGTTTTGTATGTCAATTTAGTATGTAGTCACATTATCCTGAAATCTATTGTAAAACATTATCTTCTATGTAATTTATTATTATTATTATTATTATTATTATTATTATTTTACAACAAATATATCTTTTGTTAACTTCAAAATATAAAAAAAGGAGATGGCACAACTATATAAGTGTTTTTTTTCTTTTTCACATTTGACATCCTTTTAAAATTCAGGAAATAAAGGTTGATACTACAAGAAACATGAATGACTTGTTTTTGCCACGTCACTATTGCACCACGCTTATTTAATATTAAGCTATTGTGAAGGCTATAATAACGCTATATGGCACTTATATTTGTTATAATGTTAAGAAACAGACAAACAGTGGATTTCAATTTTTAACTTAAGCTTATTTTTCAAAATTTGAGAAAACCCATGTTAGTTTTACATATTAGGTAAGCCTCAAGGCATCTTAAATTATAATTTTCTTAACAAAATTTCTTATTATTCTATTCTTTATTAATACGAGTTTGAATAATTAAACCTCGTCACAAATGTCCCAATTAAAAGAGTAAACTACAATGATGGCATGATGCTTAATGCTTACCTCATCTCTAGTGTAACATTATCATTCAATTGAATAATGACACGAAATGGAGAAGATTATTAATTTTAGAAATTAAAATTCAAGATCCGAAAATTGGGCCATCCTCTAGCCCTAATGGCCAAGTGGCTCCTATTATCTTATCAATCGTGTATATTCAAACAAAAATTAAAAATAGAAAAACCCAAAAAATTAAAACAAAATTAATAATAATAAAAAGATTCATGCGTATCAGCAATCTGTTGCTTTAAAAAATCATGGTGGACCCCATATCTTGTCCAGATAAAACCCATCTCAACCGTACAAAATTTCCAACTTTTCATCACAACCGTCGATGTAGTCATCACCCACATAAAAGGCGGCTGATTCCTTCACTTAAAATTACAATAATACCCTTGACAAAACATCACTAGTTCACCATAAATAGCCTTACTTAAAAATAGCATTTTCGTTACCACTTGCTTTTCTCTCTTATCTCGTTTTTTAAGATTCTCCGAAAATATGATGCTCCGCTACACCGGTGGTGTGCTGTTTGTGGTACTCCTGCTTTCGAGCTCGGTCGTTCACAGCCGTTTGATTTTGGATGATCTTATTCGGCTGCCGTTCGATCATTCTTCGGTAGTTGATCGTGTTTTTGGTCGTGGAAATGATATTGATGATCATTCTGTTGGGACTAGATGGGCTGTTCTCATTGCTGGGTCTAATGGGTACTGGAATTACAGGCATCAGGTGAATTTTGTTGTTTTCAAAACTTATTTTGATTTATCTAGACTTGTCTTCCGTTATCTATATTTCATTATTAGTCTATAATTAAACTTATTTGAAATGATTATCATGGTAACCGTGACATATTTTAGTTGTGGATTAAACTTGAATATGTCTTATTCAAATTTATAAATAAGTATTTCAACTGATGAACTTATTTGCCTTAAAGAACAAGGAACCCTTAATGTTTGATTTTTTTTTTAAAGTTTTTTTTAGGGTTAGATTCTTACAAATTTACAAATCACTAGATGTGGGACATGGGAATCAAGGGATTCAAGGAGTTTGAAAGTACAAGTGTACAACTTTAAATTCACTAGTGACTAGTGACTAGTGAGTCACTTATGTTTGGTTAAATTGACACCTTGAACAAAACAATATGGTAATATGATTCGAGATCGACTTGTTACAATAAAATTGAGCAATATAACTTTCCTAACTACATACAAATTATTATTGATCTATTAATAAAGCTACGTCTGATACATTGATTATGATAAGTTTGGACAATGCAATAAATTAAACGGACAATTATTCTCTAGTACACTTAAATGTACCTTGATTTAAGTTTAGGTGTGTAAGTTACTTTTTTGTTTTTTTGTTTTTTGTTTTTTGTATGTAGTAGAGTTTTGGTCTTGTAGACGTATGTCATGATTTCCATATTTTCTTGATTTTTAAGTTTCAGCTTTCTTGACTATTTTCCATCAATAAAACGAACTTCATAAATGCACTTTAATTACAACATTACGATTGTAATTAAGGTTTACAACTTTTCTTGTTAATTTAATTATTGCTTATCATCCAAATTGTTGTGTGTGCACATTTGCACCCTTAGTATGCATGTGTTGAGTGTTGTTGCATGCATACAATTCGTTACCACTAGACTAAAACCTTATTGTTTTGTTATGTTTAGTAAATTATATTTGGGGTTGGTCAATGATACTGGAGCATGTACTTGTTTTGAGTGCTTTTTTATTTTCTATCGGGATTTTAACTGAGTTAATATTTTGAGGTAGGCCTTTTGTTAATAAGCTTTTTGCATGCTTTTCCATCCATATTAATTAATTTCTATTTAGGATCTTTTGATTAGTATTTCTTAGATATACCAAGGGTGTTTAAGTAATGTTGTCTAGACTTTTTGGAAGTTCTTATTGGCCATATATTTAGAGCACATCTTGACTCTAGAGTATCTCTTAGCTCAGCAAGTGGTCCTCGTAAGAACTTTTCTCTTAAGTCTTAATTGAAAATAATCTAATACTTTGTACTTAAAAGCTTTGTTAACATGTCATTTTCCTATATAACATATTTTTTCCTCTTTTCAACAAATAATATTATGTTGTTTATTAGTTGGGCGGTTGGGCCTAATTTAACCATTATGTGTCTACTTCTATATAATTTTTGAGCGCTTGAAAAAGACTATTGAGAATATTGAGTAGAGAGACATCAACAGCCAAATGATTCTAGTGTCTCTAAGGTGATGGGGAAATTTAATTTATAATCAAGAAAAAATTGGAAGAATATTAATATTCTAGTAATACTATAAATAGTGTTTGCTCATAGATCTTGAATAACGCCCCTTTAAATACTTACCAACTAAAATGATTAGCATTTCCTAGATTTACATTATTTTTTTAACGGTAAACTACGGAAAGGCCCTCCACCCTATCACAAGAATGGGGGGCTGTGAGGAATCGAACCCCCATCACTTGGGGGGAGATGGCATCTCCACATTCCTCTCCTAGATTTACATTATGAGCAGGTTAGTTTCACTATTTTGAGACTATTTGTCTTCATTAGCCTTGGAGGGGGACACAGGGGGGCCTTTTAAAATTATGTACCTTAATCTCTTGGATTTTTTTTATGCCTTTTGGATTTTTAAATCCATCCATAATCTCTTTATGTGAAACGCTTGGACTTGGGTATATCCTAATGTACATAATTTTTTTTATTTTTTTTGGTCGTTAAGGTGGGTGACGCAGTTAGACCTAACACCTCACAAGTCCCTGACGGACCCTTAGAGTCAGTTTGATCCAATGACCTTGAGGTTAAGAGATCAAACCTTAAACACTAGGTCAAGCTTAGCTTATAGATACTCCTTTAATTTTGGATTTATACATACAACCCCTAATGTTTTTAGCAGTTTTATATGTATTTAGCGCTAATTTTAATTTAGTTTCTATCGGGTAGTCCAATTAGTCAATATCGGACTACATAGAATTCCTTTTTTTTTTTTTTTTTTTTTTTTTTTTTTTTTTTTTTTTTTTTTTTTGGGTGAAAACATAGCATTCCATTGGTAGTGTGAAAAGAGGGTTGTTAAAGAAATTTGAAACCTTAAAAGTTTTGGTTCCAGTAGCCTTGTTCAACTTGGAACTTTGTTTAACTGCAATATGCTAGCCTTAGATGATTTAGCAAATTCTTCAGTTCCATATCTTTTTTAATGCCCCTAAAGGTTGCTTAACCTTTTATTTATATGTTTAATGGCAATCAGCAAGATCTTACATTCGAGTTAATGTCTTCTACAGTCCGATGTGTGTCATGCTTACCAAGTGCTGAAGAAAGGAGGTTTAAAGGATGAAAATATCATTGTGTTCATGTACGACGACATTGCTTATGACATAGAGAACCCAAGACCAGGGGTTGTCATTAATAGCCCGTATGGACATGATGTTTATGCAGGAGTTCCAAAGGTTTGATCTGAAGTTCATCAAACTTAAGATAATTTCCTGTTGATTGATCTGTCAATAATGTGCATTTCAATCATCTAATTGTGCTTATTGTGGCAGGATTATACCGGGGAAGACGTGACTGTAAACAACTTTTTAGCAGCTGTACTTGGTAACAAAACAGCCATTACTGGTGGTAGTGGAAAGGTGGTTGATAGTGGACCTAACGATCACATCTTCATCTTTTACACGGACCATGGTGGTCCTGGGGTGCTCGGTTAGTGCTTCTATCTTCATCATAATATCTATTAATGTTTGTGCTTATGGACTCATGTATGAAACTCTTAGGCGATAACTCAATCTAAGATTGCCTTGTAACGAGGCTGAAATCCAAGTTTTCTTGGATTGTTTTTCCCCTGATACTTGGAATATTGGAGTTCAGAAGGCTTCAAAATTAGTTTATAAACTGGTAGGTTCTAATAGATAATGGATGTAAGTTGAACAATAATCTTTGTTTCATTAATCATAACACTTACAATTCACATGATTAAGAGAATGCTAATCCCAATTTTGTTCTGATCTTAGAAAGTAATGATTATTTTCATCTTCTACAAGTGATGAGTCTTACTTGATATTCATAAAATCACCTCTTGAAAATTAATGATAAACGTGCCAAAACCTGGAAGAGTCATACTGATCTCACTCTGATGTTTTATCATTCTGATGATGGCTTTCTCTGAAATGCCTAATTCAACCTTATATATACAACACTCGTATTGTCAGTATGGTTCTCAGTTCTTTATGTTTTATCAGGTATGCCTACGTATCCAAACCTCTATGCCGATGAGCTCATAGACACCCTAAAGAAAAAACATGCCTGCGGAACCTATAAAAGCTTGGTAAGTAACATAGTTGATTTGGCATTATTCTGTTGTCTGCTGTAGCATAGTTGATTCTTTGGCTTCTTTATCTTTCTAATATATGTCTTCCATCTTAGTTTATCATGTTCATCAGTGTATATTAATGATTTTTGCCTCTGAAATGTCAGGTTTTTTATGTAGAAGCCTGTGAATCTGGGAGCATCTTTGAGGGTCTTCTTCCTGAAGGACTTGATATATATGCTACCACTGCCTCAAATTCTGTAGAGAGTAGCTGGGGAACTTACTGTCCCGATCAAGATCCTACTGTTCCTCTGGAATATGACACATGTCTCGGTGATTTGTACAGTGTGTCTTGGATTGAAGACAGGTATGGCGTATGTCTACAATCTGTTTCTTGATATCTTTATTTTTGTACATACTCTGGGTTTTCGAAAGTATTGTACTCCCACCGTCCCTTTAAGAAGCATGTATCTGCTTTTTTTTTTCAAGCAGACTGCAGAGATTGGAAATATAAAAACATTAAAGTGGATTGTTTGCATGTTTTCAATCTCTAGGTTGCTGTTGTTAGAGTTAGTTTTCTTTTTCTCCATGCATATTTTCCCTTAGTAGTGGTAGTAAATCAAGATTACTAATGGATGATATATTCGAAACAGTGAACGACACAACTTGTTGACAGAATCTTTGAAGCAGCAGTACGAACTGGTAAGAATGTTTAGATATTATCAGCACTCATCTATACTTTGATCTAAAAATTCAGACTGGTCTAAGTTTTGTGTTCTATTCCTTTTGAGATGATTGTTGTTGAAATTTTATACTAGAAGAGTAGAAGTTAAGAATGGTTGAATTCATTGTGGCTATTGTAGGTTAAGACGAGGACAGCAACAAGCCCTTTTTACGGTTCACATGTCATGCAGTTTGGTGATACAGAGCTAAAGCAGGACTTGCTTTACTTGTATATGGGTACAAATCCTGCTAATGAAAATTTTACATATGTGGATGATAACTCGTTGCATCCTTCGTCTTCTAAGTCTGTCAATCAGCGCGATGCTGATCTCATCCATTTCTGGAACAAGGTCTTGGTCCTTTACTTTATTACTTCCCAACTCTTTACATGAATCACAGTGCTATTAGCTTCTTAATACAACTATACTCTCACCTTATGAATGATATTTTACCTTATCTTTAATTTTCCTCAGTTCCGCAATGCTCCTGAAGGATCTCCGAGAAAGTTTCAAGCACAAAAGCAATTTACGGAAGTTATGTCACACAGAGTTCATCTTGATGACAGCATCAAACTCGTTGGCAAGCTTTTATTTGGAATTGAAAAGGGTTTATATGTACTGCAGACTGTCCGACCTACAGGACAACCCCTTGTCGATGACTGGAACTGCCTTAAGACAATGGTAACACTATCATATTTCATGCATTGTAATTAGAATAATTATTAATGAAGTGAAGAAATCCCAATGAAAATCCTTAACTTTTAACAATCTTTTAATGCAGGTAAGGACCTTTGAGAAGCATTGTGGATCACTATCTCAATACGGAATGAAGCACATGCGTTCCATTGCAAACATCTGCAATGCCGGGATCACAGCTGATCAGATGGCTGAGGCTTCAGCACAGGCTTGTCCAAACTTTCCTTCCGGTCCTTGGAGCTCTGTGCACAGGGGATTTAGTGCCTGATATGATGCTGTGTAGTACTTGGTAAATAATTTTGTGAAATTGGTGCTCAATTCTATGTTACGCGGTTTATGCTTTCTTCTAAGGCCCTGGAGCTAGTCCTTGTAAATATGGCTCCCTTTAAGTAAGATGCATATTGAATAGCCCATGTAACAAATTTTATGATGCATATATTCAATTAATGCAAGAGTATTGTAGTAAACTCCTTGGATGCCTTCTAGCACCTGCTTTTCTTTCTTTCTTCGGGGCTTAATGGGTAAGTCACCACTAACAGACAATGCAGCAAAAACACGATTAATACTATCTTAAGCATTAGGGACAAAATTAGGATTAAACATATAAGGACAATTAGCAGCTTTGTCGCGTTGGTGACATGGATACCAACATAAGCACAAGAATTGGAAGAGGGCCGGGGTTGAGCATAAAATGCCACTAGAGTTACTTCCTGCTATCACAATCACAATCACAATCATGATGCAAAGCAAACAGAGTATATTCAACTAAATCATGTTGAGTCACAGGACATTGAATAGCAGCCAAAGAATCAGCAATCACTTTAATTTCAAGCAAATAAGCATCCTTATAGATTATTGTGATTAAATTTGTTTAATATGAGTGAACCTGCTTTTCAATTCCATAGAATGAGCGATGTTTGCTTGCGTAAAACAACTCTATCTTAAGTCTACTCCAAACATTAGCAGAGGAACATAAATTTTGAACATCAGTTACAACTTCACGAGGTAAGGTGGCATACAACCAAGAGTCCAAGAGCGAACACATTGATCCATCCTTAAATACTCGTAAATTTAGGAGTGAGTTGTTTATAGCTTTGTCGTAGTTCTTTGTGAACTCTTAACTAGGACAAAGCAAACTGAAGAACAGAATCAAAATTGGCAACATACTATGTCAAGCAAGTCTAACTGTCTAAGCAACAAGACAATATATTGATTCAAACTTTTGGACTCTCAATTAGTTATGGAAGCAACTAAAAGGCAACTCATCTCGATTGCAAAGCCTTGTACAATGATGCTTAAGTAATCAGGGTGATGATAGGCCAGAGATAACGATTATAAGATAACTTCAAAAATAACAACTAGTTAGTGTCTATCGGGCCTCTTGGTTACCATCTTGTTCATCGCTTAAATTAACACCCTTAGTAAAATAGGAATTGTCACGTTGTGCCTCGTGTCAAACTCACGCGCATTATAGTCATCTGTATTAGGGTGGCTAAGCCTAATCCATAGCCAACCCGTCCTTTACTTGTCATGTCATAGATTTAAGCATGCCGGAGCCGGACTAAGCACTCCCAATAGCCAATGTGCTATGTGGTGCACTATATACATGCATTGTACTTGTATCCTATGTGCTTTCTTCATATTGGACCGCCATAATTCAGTGTCATCATTACTCACAAAAATTAAACAAAACTTTATTTTACCCTTTAAGAAAGTGTCATATATTTAGTTTGTGAACATAAAATTATCGTACATATCACCAAAGAGAAAATTAAAGACCATCGTAGGTATCACCATTAATGAGATTAAGTGAAAGTCTATCTAGAATGTACTGCATAATCCATATAATGAGCCAAGTTAGTTGTGAACATTTATGTTTCTTTTAATTAATCTACTAGACTTTTTTTGCATAGTTCCAACGACTATTCTTACTAAAAAAATTTGAAAGATACATGCACATGACATGTCTTGAAATTCTTGTCTTCCTGTTGAAGTTGTTGGTTGTTAGTTGATAGTTGTGTGAGGGAAGAATCTGTCATTTTGCAGATTATTAAGTCTCTTATATCCTCATTTTGATAAGAGGCTGTGGATAAGAATCATAAGATATATACTACTGCTATAGGTTATCAATTAACTGGATTTTGTATGCTAATTTAATTAATTTCGTCTTTTCGGATAAACTATCTATTTTAATTACTTGAGCTGTCTTTGATAACGACAGATGAAAAAAGGTTAAAAATTTTGACCATAAATTATCATTTATTCATCTACGAAATATTTAAAAAAATACGGCTAAAAGGATTTTATTAGAAGCGTCATCTCAATTTCAATACATTAATTTTTTTAAATATTACTCGCTCATATCAATTTATAACTAAAGGTATTTATAGCCAAATTAGTACATTCGAGAGAATGGCTGGTCCATGCAACCATTATGAAATGGTCCGCTGCATTAGCCACCAATTATCAGTAAGTAGATGGCTTCTTGGCTAGTATGGCTATCCAAAATGAGAGAGTGTTGTATACATGTATCCGGGTGCACGGTGCACTCATGAGTATTTTGTTCTCATTTTGATGATTGTTATTCTTTTAATCATCAAATGAAAAACAAAAACTAACTTTAGGTGCACAGTGCACCCCGACATATATATATAACAATTTACAACCCAAAATGGCAAAAACCCACACCATCCTTTATATGTAAAAGTGCGTATGGTGTTTAGCTTTCATTTGACATGAAACATCTTAGTCCTCTAACACTTTGATTATGTGACTTTGTGTCAATTATTTAAATATTTAAGTATTTTAAACGAAGTAATTTGAAATTACGTATGATCCTTTATCTTAGCAACAAATAACATTAAAACTCATTTTGTTTAAATATTTGCGTAATAAATGTTACAGTACTACTCGTAGTTAATACTGTATAAGTCTTGTTTGGTTGACAATGTAATACGGGGGAATTGAAAATTCATGGGATATAATAAATTAAAAAAAAAAAAAATTGTTGAGAAAACTTGTTTAATTGATATACAAATAAAAAAAAATGGAGGAATTGAAAAATCATAAAAATTTTAACTTTTCACAAAACGTGAGAAGGTAATTACCATGCTTTTCTTAGACGATTAAAGTTTGTGTGATTTATAAACTCCTACATTGCCAACCAAATAAGTTTAGAAAATTCCTATAAATTTCATTAGAAAAATAACTTCCAATGAAATACAACTTTTTATACAAACTTCAAGTCGTCAAGAAGTCAACCAAACGAGTCCATAGAGTAAATGAAAATAAATTGGAAGGTTGTTGATTGTGACCAGCTACCTACAATCCCTAGCGTGTACGCAAACGGCAGGTTCCATTAGCCAATTTGGAATCGAAAAGTTGCCATACTGTACTGACGTACTGTTCTCAATTAGTTCTATTGTGGCCTTGAATTTCATTAGATAGTGATATATTGTCGTCGTTTGGATCCTCCTGGTTTGCTCCATCATGTATCTACTCTAAAAGTGTTGATTAGAAGCATCAATTTGGATAATTGGGTTGAATTATGTTAAATCAGACCGGAATGGGTACATGTCAAGTTTGAATAGTGTTAATTATTGTGTATTTCTGTTTATATAAGTTACTTTCTCTGTTTTTAAATATTTGCTCCATTTCTCCATGTGCGGAGTTTTAAGACAAATTGGAAAAAGTAATAAAATATGAAGGTAGTGGGGTAGGTGGATGAATAAAGAATTATAGAAAGCAAAAGTAGTTGAGAGAATTGGAGGAGAGAGAATATGAAATTAAAAAAATATGATTTGTGTTGAGTCCACTAGTTGAGATAAATGAATTAAATATTGTAAAAAAATTTCAAATAAGGAAATGAAGCAAGTATTTAAAAACGACCAAAAATAGAAAGCGGGACAAGTATTTAAAAATGGAGGGAGTAAATACAGTATGGCTTAAATTACTTTCGGGCTAGATTGGATAAGGTCGAATCTGATTTTGACACCTCTAATATTAATATCACGGTTGCCAAATCTGAAAAAAGAGTGCAATTGATTTTTATTTATTTTTATTTTTATTTTTATTCGTACAAGTACCTCAACTAATATAACTCATCTCTTGAGATAATAAGTTATCCTTTTTATCGACAACTTTTTATTGTAAATTTTTTTTTTTTTAGACAACTATTTGTAAACTCCAAAGTAGGGTTGTTGATTGTCTTGCTATTAGAGGAATTGAACAAGTGAATACAAATACTTGAACACGTGTGCAATTTAGAGATGGTGCCTTTTAATTTCTAACTCAAATTTAGGCACATAGCCACATACCTTCACCGATCTTGAATATTACAACCTGCACATGTCTTCTCTTTCTCTCTGAGATAATAGAATGGTGTGGCAGCCACACAAAAAACGTGTTGTATGTGTTATGTCTATATACTGTACATCATATGATCGACGAAATAATTTGAAATTTTTATTAACCAGTACGAGTAAAAAATATACGGAGTACAAAAAAAATATTGATTTTTTTCTGACCTTTAACGAGGTTTAACGTACTATAACAAATATGAATAATCTTATAAACAAACCTAAACGAGATGTACGCGAAAATTATCAAGTCGAACATAATATTATTAGAGCTTTGCTTGTTCATTTAACAAACTAAACATTTTTGTTCAAGATTGTTTATTAACTTTACAAACGAGTTGTGATCACACTTTGGATGAATAGTTCGTGAACGTTCGGCTCATTTACACTAGAGGTGATAATCAATATATATAATAGTCAAACCAACTAGCCCGATTCAACTCGGCTCGAAAAAACTTGACAAACGAGTTTTGATCACGCTTTGGATAAATAGTTCATGAACGTTCGGCTCATTTACACTAGAGGTGATAACTAATATAATGGTCGGATCCATTAGCCCGATCCGACTCGGCTCGAAAACAGTATAGATTTGAACAAGTATAAATACATTTTTTTAGTTCAAAATCCGAGAACAACCCAAAAAAACCGCCCAATAACCTGACAATGTTTTACAGGCTTGGGCACAATAGATTATGCATAATCACGATTCGACTCGATTTTTTATCACCTCTAATAGTCTAATTTGCTAATTTACATTCCTATGCTCTATGCAGATGAAGCCCATTTCGACCGTACAAATTTCTATCGCAGTTGATTCTTCAATTAAAATTACTTTAATACCCCTGAAAACAATCACTAGCTCATTTACTACAAATACCCAACTAAAAACAGCATTTGCGGTATCATTTCTCTTTCTGACTTTATAAGAGTTGCCTTAAAAGGTAATGATCCGCTACACCAGTGGTGTATGGTGGTACTCCTGCTTTCGAGCTCGGTCGATCACAGCCGTCTGATTTAGGATGATCTTATTCGGCTGCCGTCCGATCGTATCATTCTTCGATAGTTGATCATGTTTTTGGTCGTAGAAATGATGTTGATGATGATTGTGTTGGGACTAGATGGGCTGTTCCGTTCTCACTGCCTGGTCTTATGGATACTGCCGTACTGGAATTACAGGCATCAGGTAATTTTTTGTCGTTTCCAAAACTTATTTTGATTTGTCTAAACTTGTTAACCATTATTTATACATACAAAGTAATTATTTATAATAATTTCCTAATAATCATAGTTGTAGATTAGACTTGAATATGAGTTGTTAAAATTATAGAGCATACGCAATATGTGCACAATATGCTTGGGATTTTGAAGTAAATTATAAGCTTTTAATAAATATAAATAAGTTTTTAGTAAACTACTTGAAGTAAAGGACAATTTTGCAATGGTTACACTAATTTTGTAGCCATTTTAACTTTATAATCATAATCATGACCATTCATTTTTAATACTAAATCCACACCATTTACTAAGTTGACCAAAAAAATTAAGTTGACCATAAAAATTAAGGTACAATATTCAAAATATCTAACGGTCAACTTATTAGAGTTATAAATGAGTTGAACTAAACAAGAACTTAAAGGGGACATACGGGTACCTTATGAAATTATGGACCTTAATGTCTTGGATTTTGGATATCTAACTACATCAATAACCTATAAATATGAAATAATTAGACTTTAGAATATCCTTGTTTAAATTTTTTTTTTTTTTTTTTTTTTTTGGTTTGTTTGGGGTAGTTAAGGTAGTTGACTTAGTTATTAGACCTGACTCGCTCCTCCAAGTTCGATCCCCAAACCAAACCCTTGGAGGGGAGGGATGACTATGTATTCTTCTCCGTCAAAGAGCTCTTAGAGGGATGATTCTGATCCAATGACCTTGAAGTCAAGAGGCCAAACCTTAAACACTAGGTCAAGATTAGCTTCTGGTACTGCTTTTGGGTTAATGTATACAACCACTAATATTTTAGCAGTTTTATACTATGTATGTATGTAGTGCTAATTTATTAATTGTTTGTAATGAGTAGTCCAGTATTGGACTACATAGCATTATTCCATTATTAATTAGTAGTGTGAAAAAGAGAATTATCCATGTAGCTAGGTGTTAGAGGAATTTGAAACCTTGAAGTTTTTGGTTTCAGTAGGCTTTGCCAATTGAACTCCCATCAAAAGTTTGCATTTTCTCGAGGCTCCAATGCATATTGTATAAGCCCCTGAAATTTTTTACAATAACAAAAGAGTAATGCAATGCTCAACTTGGAACTTTGTAAAACTACAATATGCTAGCCTTAGTTTCTTTAATGCTCCTATTTATAGTTTGCTCAACCCTATTTTTATTATATGCTCAGTTTGATCTTACATTCGTTTCGATGTCCTATACAGTCCGATGTTTGTCATGCTTACCAAGTGCTTGTTGTGGTAGGATTATACTGGGGAAGACGTGATTGTGAACAATTTTTAAGCAGCTACACTCGGTCCGAAACTTCTAGTGTAGTCGTCGGCTACTATCCATTATATATTAACTTGTTAAAATCCATATCTTTGATGTGTCATGTGTTTACATAAATCTTAGCCATGCATCCATCTATTAATTTTTAAAAAATGATAAATCTTGCTTTTATTTATAATTCAATAAAATCATGTCTGTTTTAGGGTTTATATTACAAAAATGATCATTACTAAAATTTTGATTAGTAATATAATTTATTTATTTTTGTAATAATCATTAGTAATATAATTTTTTTTAATATTAGCCTTTAATTCAACTTTATTGAATAAAATGTTTTGTTTTATAGTAATTGTCAGATAATATAAACTCCTTCATTAGAGTGATTTCCATTAATCAATATTTATATGAGAGTCATAATCATGCTAGATAACTAACAAGATATGTAAAGATATCATAAAGATATTCTTCTACAAGATATATCCTAAACCTAGGATGAGAATATTTTATGAATATTCTCTATTAGTAATGATGATTTTGGTGTGTTTGATGCGGTTTTTTTTTTTTTTCACATGAGGTTAAATAACAAAATAAGTAAAACTAAACAATATTAAAGGACGATAAGCTATAATTTGCCATGGTAGCGGGGAGATGAGCCTTGTCCACTTGGTCTCTCTGAAACTTGTGGATGCTACACCTTTGCGGAGTATTTTTTATCACCTCTATTATAAAACCATAATAAATTTTTGGGTATTTTCATTTTTACCACCTTCAAATAATGACTTTGTCGAATTTACCACCTCCAAAAAAAAACATTTACTTTACCACCTCATAAAAAAATTAAACATCAGTTTTACCACCTCATCTGAGCTCAGGTGACGGAAAACGCTTGTGGGGCCCAGTTAACTGTCACTTCCCTCCAATTTAATTCTTTTAAAATCGATTTCCCTCTGTCTCCTCCTTTTCTCACCTTCCACCTTCCATAATCAATGTCTCACCAAATTTCTCACTTCCTCATCAATTTTCGTCTCTCTTTCCTTTGATTTTTCTTGATTCTCACTGTAACTGCTTCTCTCTCCTTTGAATTTTCTCTTTCTCTCTGTAAAAACTGAAACCCTAGATCAATTTGGGTGGTTGAAATCGAGCTGGAACCACAAAATTGCAACACATCAGCTTCTCTTGTCATCTTCCACAGGGTGAGGGGACCAAAAGCTTGGTAATTTGCTGACAGAAATCGAGATTCCTGACTACAAGAGGTACTTTAAACCCTTTATTAGTACATTTCGTTGGATTTATGGTTGTCAATTGGGGTAAAGTATGCCTTTTGGGGGAATCTGTGAATTAAAGTATTATAAACCCTAATTATGCGAATCTTTGACTAAATTAGAGTGTGCATTTGTTAAATAATTAGTTAATTAGATGTACTTGGTTACTGTTAATTTAGTGCATAGTCAATGTGAATTGCTTTTACTTGCTGTAATTGGTGAATTGGTTTTTGTTGTTTACTGTAATTACTGAAATTGGTTATTGTTGTGTGTGCTTTTGTTGGTGTTGTTACAGAATGGACACAGTGAACTTAAAAATTACAGTAGGGGGTGCCTTTATACCTTCTTTAGCTGGTAAAAATAGGAGGGTGTTAACTTGGGATGGTGGGTGGGTTTATTGGATGAGAAAGGTGGAAAAAAATAAGATAGATGTACACTTTTTGAGGCAAGCAGCTATACATGGGTTTGTGTATGTGAATGTGAAGGTTCCTAGGGGGTTTAGTTGCTTGCATAATGGACAAAAGGGATGATCCTGAGTTGTATGTGCACCCACATTACTATAGGGTGACATACTTGGCTGCATATGAGAACCCAATACAGCCAATGCCTGGCCCTAAGAATTGGGAAAAGGTCAAGCTCAGACAGCCTTTGCCACCTATGCTGAAAGTGCAGCCAGGAAGACCTAAGGCAAATAAGAGAAAGCTTGAACCAGGGGAGGGCACTTCTGCAGCACCTGAGGGCAAGAAGCCAAAGGTGATGAAACAATGCAAGAATTGTGGTGGGTTTGGCCACTTTGCCAAAACATGCAAGGCTGAAGCAGCACCAGAACAGCCTAACCCACCTGCAACAAATCCAAAGGGTGGGAGGCCACAGATGCAGACTCCTTGGATTAAGGAACAGAGAAAGAAAAGTGAAGAGAAAGCAGCAAGACATGTATTTTGTGTATTTTGTGACTTGAGTGTATTTAGTGGCTTTGTTTCTGAGTCTTGTCATACTGTGATTGCAGGCTGCACTGAAGTTGCCACAATATCAGCCTCCAACAACAGCACAGGCTGGGTCAAGTAATGTTGCACCTGCAACTGCTGTGTCAAGCCAGCCTGCAACAAGAACAGAGCCTTTGCCAACTCAGCCTGTTACCAGGAGCAACAGGAGCCTGAGTCAGCCCACAAGAGTGCCAACAACTACTCCTCCCAAAGTCAAAATACAGACCAGGTCCAAGCTTCATGTAATGACAAGCAAGAAGGACAAGGATCTCAATCAACTTTGACCCTAGGTCTACTCATTAGTATTTTGTAATAGACAACCAAGTTTATTTGGTAGTTGAACAATGATAGTTGAACAATGATTTTGCACAAAGGTGCCTTAACTTTTGTCTCAGCCAATGTAAAACAATTTCAAACATTGTGTTGCAAGTACTAATACGAATTGTGATATGTTTCTACCAAAAAGTTCCATTTCTCATTGATGTTGTTAAAAGTAGTACAAGAAATGTCATCCCAACATCCACACATAATAATTCAACAAAACACAACATAAGTTGGGGATTTTTTTTGTTTCTAAGCATTCCTAAATGAACCTAAGATCTAAAATACATAGCCAGTACCAAACCAAAACAACAAAACACAACAATAGCATGTACTGTGAGCATTTTCTTTGTTGTTGCATTGCTGCCATGCACTTCCTTGATCATCTTCTTCCTGTCTGAGCTAAGAGCTTTGCATTTCATCTTCAAGCTGTCAATCTCATTGAGCAAGCACCTCTTTTGTCCACTAACATCATCAACTTCCCTCTTCATGTCATTCAGCTCTCCCTTCATTAGTTTCTTGTCCAGCAGCAAGTTGTTAATCACCTCTGTTTGCCAAGGTGTTCCATCTGGTTGATCCACCCACTCAAAAGCTTTACACCCCCTTGACTCAGTCACAGGATCATAGAATTTGCAGGTCCTAAACTTGCGTCCTGGGTTCTCCCTAGTCCAAGCAGTCAGCCTAGACATTGGAACTCCACATTGGCATTTTTTCTCCTTTGAGGGTGACATGCTAACTGAAGACATTCCCTTCTGAAATTCAGTAAGAACAAGAATGAAATTAATTGTATTTGAACACAATCACCATAATATAACCCTAATTTCAGTAGCCAATTCACATAACAAAAACCCCCAATCTAATTTAATCTTACATGAAACCTAAGTATTTTAATTCAAATTGGGGTTTAATTGACCTCACAAAACGCCCAATTTCAATTACTCTTACCAAATGCAACATAATCACGCAACGAATTGCCAAAAAATTACAACAGAAATCACGAAAATTGCTAGAGAATTAACGACAATGGCTTACCTATTTGATGCTTGTTGTCGAGGAGTTCAATTGATTGTTTGATAATTAGAGGGTTTGGGATTGTTAAGGTTGCCCAAAAATACTGATTTGTGAAGAAAATCGCAAAAATTAATCTCCAATCTGCAAGAATTTGGTGTACAAATGAAGAACTAGGTTTAAATAAAAGGGAAATCGAGAGAAATTTGGGAAAAAATCAAAAACTAGCCGTTATGCTGGGCCCCACAAGCGTTTTCCGTCACCTGAGTTCAGATGAGGTGGTAAAACTGATGTTTAATTTTTTTATGAGGTGGTAAAGTAAATGTTTTTTTTTTGGAGGTGGTAAATTCGACAAAGTCATTATTTGAAGGTGGTAAAAATGAAAAAACCCTAAATTTTTAGATAAAAATTGATTTGGGTGGCTTAGATTGATCATTCACATATTAACGATCAAGATTCAATTTGTTAAATTAGTACAGTCGACCGTATCCGACGACTACACCAGAAATTTTGTACCCGGTAACAAATGGTGGCAGTAGAAAGGCGTCGTGGTGAATGGAGAATTTCATGATCACATCTTCATCTTTTACCAGACCATGGTGGTCTTGGAGTGCTCGGTTAGTAATAACTAACTAACTTTCCTGCAGCATTTTCTTTCTTTCATCATAACTGTTATTATTGTTAGTGTGTGTTTTTTATACATGGACTCACTTATGAAACTCTAAGGCAATAACTCAATCTAAGCTTGCTTGTAAGAGGCTAAACCTCGATGTTGTTTTTCCCTTGATAGTTTGAATATTATTGGAGCCTCAAGACGTTTTCTCAAATAGTTTAAAAAATTGTTGGGTTCTAATAGATAATGCAAGTAAGTTGAACTCTAATTTCACTCTCTTTCACATTAATTCCTATCCAATCCTATGTTTAAACTTTTCATTACACTAATAAATCACATGATTAATTAAAAGAAAGCTAATTCTGATGATGAATTTCTCTTTGATATGCTGAATTTAACATTTGTACTTTCGATATGGCTCTCAATTCTTTATGCTTCTACTCCATATCAGGTATGCCTTCTTATCCGTACTTGTATGCCAATGAGATCATATATACCTTGAAGAATAAACATGCCTCAGGAACCTATTAAAGCCGATATGATTGGGATTATTTTGTTAATCATTAGCGTTATTTTTCTTTTTCTCCAAATAATTACTAATGTTTGTTGTTCAGAAAGTGAAAGACACAATCTGCTGACAGAATCTTCGAAGGAGCAGTATGAATTGGTAAGAGCTTTTGAATATTTTGAGCACTCATCCATGCTAAAAGTTGATCTAATAATCTATATTCAGATTTTGCATTCTATTCCCCTACAAAGAATTGAAATTTTTCTTGAAGAATTTTCGTTTAGAAGTTAAGATTCAAGAATGGTTGTGTCATTCTGGTTAAGAAGAGGACAGCAATCACAGCAGCAAACCCTTTTTGCGGCACAAATGTCAAACAGTATGTTGATACAGAGCTAAAGCAGGACAATCTTTAGTTGTACAATTCTGCTAATGAAAATTATATACATGTGGATGGTAATTCATTGCAAATCTCATCCATTTTTGGAACAAGGTCTTTGTCCTCTATTCTATTACACCCTAACTATTTGCTTAAATCACAGTATTATTAGCTTCTTGATGCAACAATACTCTGAACTTACAAACGACGATGTCTTACAATATCTTTAACTTTCTATAGTTCCGTAAAGCTCCTGAAGGATCTCCAAGAAAGATACAAGCGCAATAGCAATTTATGGAAGTAATGTCATACATAGTACATTTAGATGACAACATCAAACTCGTTGGTTAGCCTTTATTTGGAATAGCAAAATGTACTGCAGAATGTGCCTACAGGCCAACCCCGCGTTAAAAGAAATTGTGTTTGAAACTGAAGAAATTCCAATGAAAATCCTAAAATGTTAACACTCTTTTTATGCAGGTAAGTGCATCTAAGAAGCATTGCTGATCTCTATCTCAGTAACACATGCGTTTCATTGCAAATAAACATCTGCAATGCCGGGATCACAGGTGGTCAGATGGCTGAGGCTTCAGAACAGGCTTTTCCGAACTTTCCTTCCAGCTCCTGGAGCTTTCTACATTGAGAACTTAGCCCCTTAAATGATGTGTAGTTCAATTCGTATTTATTTTGTGAAATTTAGGCTCATTTCTATATTACGCGGTTGATGTTTCTCTAAGATCCTGCAGTCCTTGTAAGTATGGCTCCCCTGTAACTCTGTAAGTAAGATGCATGCATATTGAATAGCCCATGTAACAAATTTAATGATGCATGTATTCAACTAATGCAAGATAAGAGTAATATAGTCAAAGCCTTGGATGCTTTCTAATATTTGTTTTTCTTTATCTTTCTTTGAGGGTTGATGAGATTCCATAGGTGCTTCAAATTAATTTGAGGGAGATCAATTATTTTCTTACATGACCAAAAAGCTTGCTCTAAAATGACCCATATGATTTATATTCTTCCTTTATTCCCCCATTTTCTCTCTACGACGGAATACGATAATCATACATCGAGACAACTCTCAAAGCACGTGGTATGATTCACAAAGCATGAATTATTGTATGAATAGTAATAATCTATTTTACGATGTACTACTATTTTCTTTAAATACAACACTTTTCATTACATGTTTGGTAATACATTATTTCAATTAATAAAATATTTTAATACTAATACGTTAAAACTATATTAATTGGATATTAATAAAGTATAAACCGAGATGAAACTAACATAATCTCATATGACAATATTTTTCCTTAATTGTAAATTACTCCGTAACAATCAAAGTAGGAAAAATTAATAATTTGAATGTAAAAGTCAAAGTGTTGCAATTAAAAGAAAACGGAGGAAGTATTAAAATCATTATTCATGGTGTAGCATTATAGTCTTTTCAACTTTTATTTATTTATTAATTAAATTTATACTAGCTGAAAGGGATTTTTCTTCTCATTATTAACTTATGCTTATCTTTGTTGAATAAAACAAACTTATATTAAACTAATTGTTAGATTTTTTTTTTATTTTTTTTTTTTAAGTTCATTATATTTACAAAATATATTATTTTGAAATCATATCAATCAATCAATCATATCGTTTGCAATTTCCTTATTTGTTTTATTAATAAACATGAAAGGCCAAAAATAGTAACGATACCACAAAATAATTTTATTTTGAAAAAGCCAAAAAAAATCCAACCAATCAGAAACATTAGCTTAGCCGTTACACATAAAAAATTCTCTAAAGTTAGAGGTGGACCCAACAGCATAAGACAAATCTGAGCCGTCAATTCATCATCACCCACCTTAATCACAACAATCAACGTTCCACAATTTACCACGTCATACACCCAAATAAAATATCCATATTTTTCCAACAACAAAATCCTCTATATTACACACCAAAATCAAATATCATAATCATATCAAAAATCTGACATTATTTTGATATTTTCTCTCTCCTTTTCTTTTCACTTTAATTTTTACCAAAACCTTTGTCGCCGGAGATAATGAACCGCTGCATCGCCGGCGTACCATTAATCGTACTCTTGCTTTTGATTACAGTCGTTGAGAGCCGTCAGATTTCTGACGAGTTTATTCGATTGCCGTCTGATCGTTTTTCATTACTTGATCATGCTTTTCCTCAAATTGACGCCGTTGATGATGATTCTGTTGGAACTAGATGGGCGATTCTGATTGCTGGGTCTAATGGGTACTGGAATTACAGGCATCAGGTTATAATTTCATCTTTTATTTTCTTTTAATTCAATTTAATTTTTAAATTTTTTGAATTTGTTTGGTGAAGTGAAGTTTTGACTTGGTGTTTAATGTAATTTTGGGTTAGATTTTTCTGGGTATTGATTTTTGTTGGAAATTATCAACTGGGTATTGTGAATTAGCTGTGGATTATTTGTTTTTAAGTAATTATGATTGATTATGGCAAGACTTGAACTTTGTTAATTTTTTTTTAGTAGTTATGTTGCTTTGATTGTCATGGTGACGGTAACTTTCTTGGTATGTATATAGAATTGAGGGGCAGACCGGGTAGTGATGTAGATGGGATTTGATATCGATTAGTCGGGTAATTACCGAAGACTTTACCAACTTAGCTAGCTGGCATTCACCTCGAAATTGATTTTTGGAGGAGGGTTTGTGTTTGTCAATGTTTTTTGGCTTGGAAAGCATAGTGCTATCTCAGAATATAGAGTTACCTGACTTACCTCTGGTTTTAGCACTTAATTGGCATGTGGTATTTGAAGAAGTGCTACATTAGTTTGGTATATGATGTATGTCATGTATCTATTGCACCTCAAATGGGAAATTCTATTTGTGTACCTTGCTTAATTTCATTGCAAGGCGTTAGGAGGAGGCATCAATCACATAATATTTTTGTGCTATTTTGGTGTTTGGAAGAAATGGACCTTGCTTAATTTCATTGCAAGTTCACCTACTTAGAAATCGTGTAGTGATGGATATCATAAAATGAACATAAGGGTAAGTGTCATGGGCTCGTGGCCAAGTGGGAAAGGTGGGACCTTGGACCTCACAAGTCACAAGTCTAAGGAAATAGATTTCTAGTTCCTGCAATGATTTTCTTCGAACGTTTTTATGGTTTGAATTTGTTGTAGTACCATAGGATTAGCTACAAACTGACTTCTCATCTATCTTGAAGTGTAATTTGGTCTTTTTCAATGTCTAACTCTATGCTTATTAAAGAGTGTGAGTTTATTCCTAAACTTGCTTGTGTGATTGTAATGTACCACTGTGCTTGTGATTGATTTTACAATTTTCTAGAGTTAGTTAGTGGATCCTATCCTAACAATCAGCTTATTGTTGCTAAATCTGTTGTCCAGGCTGACGTTTGTCATGCTTACCAAATTTTGAAGAAAGGTGGTTTAAAAGATGAAAATATTATTGTTTTCATGTATGATGACATCGCTTATCATGAGGAGAATCCGAGACCCGGGGTCATCATCAATAATCCCTATGGAAGTGATGTCTACGCTGGAGTCCCAAAGGTTTTCTCTAGTTCACCCTTTCCATTGTCACTTCATGAATGTTATGAAGAATTTAATCTCATCTGCTTGATGTGGCATGGCAGGATTATACTGGGGAACATGTGACTGTCAACAATTTTTTGGCAGCGTTACTTGGTAACAAAGAAGCTATTACTGGTGGCAGTGGAAAGGTGGTGGATAGTGGCCCTAATGATCATATATTTATCTATTATTCGGACCATGGTGGTGCTGGTGTGCTCGGTTAGTATTTTGATCCTCATAGTTCTCTTGCAAGTCATACTTTTGTTGTTTGTGGAATCTGTTTGTTTTGAATGTTTATATTATAAATCTCTTACAATATCTTATATTGTACTACTATAGCTTTTTGAGTGTTGAGTATTTACCGGGAGTAACAGCATATTATGGAAATTATTGTGCGGCTAGTCTCTCTTGGCTTTTAGGTGCTTTCATGTTGTCTATTTGACTTATCCTTACAAAATCCTTCTTCATATAGTAGGTAGTACATTGGCAGGTTCTTAAATACATGTGGAATTGAACTCCTGCTGTTCTTATGCCATGCATTGTTTAGTACTAGATCAATGTGAGCACACAATGATTATTTAATTATATGAAGATTTATGGTTTTACAAGTGCAACCATTTGAAGATGAACATACCCCTAGGACTGTTACTTGTCATGTTCAATTTCATTACTACTCCATATTGTTGGATCCTCACCAATGTGCTCAATCAATTTTTATCATATTGTTTCTTGTGAAATAATGGATTTCAACACGTTGTGCTTGTTCAGGTATGCCTACAACTCCATTTCTCTATGCTGATGAGCTGATATATACATTGAAGAAAAAGCATGCTGCTGGAACCTATAAGAGCTTGGTGAGGTTATCCTCCCCCTGTCCACCACCTACCCCCCCCCCCGGTACACACACACACGGAAAAGAAAAAATGATGAACAGCTTTTCTTTTTCTTTCTTTATTTTTAGTATTTGTTGTAGGTTATTTGCAGGTTCCTAGATTCCCTATATACCCTTGTATCTTCCATCAATCTTATTTGGGTTCTCATGAACTTGGAATCTGTGAAATGTCAGGTATTTTATGTTGAAGCCTGTGAGTCTGGCAGCATTTTTGAGGGTCTTCTTCCTGAAGGACTTAACATTTATGCTACCACCGCGTCAAATGCTGTAGAGAGTAGTTGGGGGGCCTATTGTCCTGGTGATTATCCTAGCCCTCCTGCAGAGTATGATACATGTCTGGGTGATTTGTATAGTGCGGCTTGGATGGAAGACAGGTATTATTTACACTTGTATCTGTTATACAAAATCATGCATAATTATTAGTGTATACCACAGAATGACAGTTTCCTTCCCCTTCCCGGCCTCTTCAAATTTGGAGAATGGGGGTGGGCTGGTGGGGATCCTAACTTTATACTGATACTGATCAAGCATGAAACTGCTCCTGTATGCATAATTTGCCATGTTTAACAATCTAAGTTATGTAATAATGTAAAATATTATACATAATACAAGTGATCTTGAGACAACAATTTTGGACATCAATGTGAAATAGCTAATATTAGATAAATAGTGAAAATTATTTGTGTAATTCTTAGAATAAAATTATTTATTGAATAAACTTTGCTTGGGTCTAAATGAGAATATGTCAATAGACTAAGTTCAGAGTAAAATGACCCTAGGAAAATGAAGTGATTTGTGACAAGATTGAACTCACCCCGATTGAGGAAAGATGCATGAAGTAGGTTCACTATCACACACCAAAGCGTCACACGCCAAATGATAAAGCACACTAATGCCTAGCAAGTTGGCACAGAAGATCAATATTAGGGCTCTGTGTAATTCTTGGGTCATCTCAATGACGCATAACCTGATACTTCAGAAAACAATAGCTCATTACTCATAAGGGAAGTAGGGGATAGGGTACAGTCATCTTTAGCTGTGTGCATTAGCAGTTTCTAGATAGGTGAAGGAAGGTCTGAAATATCTTTGGAGGGTGGCTACTGTTCTGTTTTCATTCACCAGTTTGGCTCTCTGCGTGCAAGAACATGCTTAATGATCAAGACTGGAGGCTAAAAACCAATTAAATCAGAACAGCACACATAGCACACACCAGCGCAGATTGATTTACATTTGGACTTAAGTTTATGTCCTGTGAAGTATATTAGTATAGGTTTAATACTAGCTAGGGACATTTTGCAGGCAGTAGAAAATTCGTTCTCAAGGCTGAAGAAGGCACAATATTGCTTTGGACTCGGAGTGTCTATTTCGATAATGCTTCATGTAACATGATTTGACTGTTTGACCTATGCATAGTTGTATGTATGAAATGTTCAGCATTGTTTGCTGTTGATTTATTATTTAATCATTCCTACATGTTATTGTATGTATAGGAGTATATCATTCACATCTTGCCCTTTTTTCCCTATCATTCAATATCTAGACCCTTGTCTCAATAGTCATTACCATATCCCCATATTTCTGTTTCTGAAATTTTATTTCAAGCCTCATGTAAAAACTTTATGAGTGAATTTTTCTCTTTACCTTCCCTTCTCTTTCTTTTGGATGGTAGCAGTTGAATGTTGCAATATCATATTTAGATTTCTAATATATTATTCTGTGAACACTGAACAGTGAGAGCCACAACTTGCGGACCGAAACCTTGAAGCGCCAATATGAACTGGTGAGAACTCATGGGTTTTACAATTGGATTGGATTACCTTTTACATTGTACGTTTCAACTATCATAGGATTGAAGTGCACAGTTGTGTCTAGCTAAAGGGCAAGTTTGGTTTTTTCATCGTTATGAATTTAATATGGGGTGGGAGGGGTGTTGATACATGAATTTAAAAATACTTTTTACAGATTTTATTTCTAAGAATTTTAAGGAGTGATAATATTACATTTGACTTTCAAGAAAAATTTAAGGGTAATGTTATTCCTGGTCATTTCAGGTTAAGATGAGGACAGCCAATGGAGGCTCTTATTATGGCTCTCATGTCTTGCAGTTTGGTGATAAAGTGCTTAGCAAAGACAAACTCTACATGTACATGGGTACAAATCCTGCTAACGAGAATTTTACATTTGTTGATGATAACGCATTGCGCCCAAGGTCCTCTAAAGCTGTCAACCAGCGGGATGCTGATCTTGTCCACTTTTGGGAAAAGGTTCTTGTACTTTATATCTTTTACATACAAATTGTTCATTTCATATGATTTTTAGGTGGATACATGCTTAACTGGTACAGTAGTACTGTATTGTTGTGGGATAAAAGTACAAACAGAAAAGCCCTGAAAATTGGTTTGACCATGTATTAGTCTTTAGTCTTGTTAAAGTAGTATTTGTATTTCGATATTTATTATTAAAGCCTTAGAATTTTCGTATTTGACCTGTGTTCACTTGTTATTTGCTTCCTCTTTGTGACTTTCACAGTTTCGCAAGGCCCCTGAAGGCTCTGAAAAAAAGATGGAAGCCCAGGCACGGTTCGTGGAGGCAATGTCACATAGAGTTCACCTAGATCACAGCGTTAAACTTGTTGGCAAGCTATTGTTTGGAATTACGAAGGGTCCAGAGGTCCTTCAGACTGTCCGGCCTGCTGGGCAGCCCCTTGTTGATGACTGGAAATGTCTAAGAACACTGGTATGACCTCTGAAATACCTGTCTATTTTTCATCATTGAAAGCCTTTTATTTCCAATTTTCCATTGTTTAAAATCACTATCATCTACTTGAAATTGTTTTGATATTTTAATTCTTGTCAAGAACCTTTTACACCTTTGTTTGGATTGAAGGAAATGGAGGGAAAGGAAGGGAATAGAAATTGAGGGATAGATAATCTCTCATTTGGATAACAAATGAGGAAGGAAGGGAATTGGAGGGGAAAGAAATGGAGGGATCAAATTGCAAGAAATTAATCTCTCCAACAATGGAGAGATTTGGAAGAGAAACTCTTCATTCTTCTCCTCCCTCCCCTTCCCTTCCCACCCTTCTCCTCCCTCCCTTTCTTTTCCTCCCCCCAAATCTATCCAAACACACTGTTAGTTTAAGAAATTTGATTAAAGCCCCAACAACTGAAATCTAACTGGGGGAATTCCTTTAACATCATAATATACAGATTAAAACTTTTGAGATGCATTGCGGATCTCTATCTCAATATGGAATGAAGCACATGCGCTCCGTCGCAAATATTTGCAATGCTGGAATCACAGCCGATCAGATGGCTGAAGCATCAGCACAGGCTTGCCCTACCGTTCCTTCCAGTCCGTGGAGTTCTCTGCACAGGGGATTCAGTGCTTGATTGGTTGATCCTGCTGCATACTAACAAAGCCAGAGCAATGTACAAAATGATAGAAAGGATATGAATATGCGAAAATTCACATTTGAGGAACTGTCAATTTACCTCAAAGGTTCCTCTGTATCCCCACATTCCTTGTAAAAGCATTTCCTGTAAATATACCGTGCCTGCTTACTGAATTTTATTTGGAATGTAAAAGCAGTGTTGTTAATGTTGAAATTCATCTAATCACATATCCTTTAAGGGGGTGTTTGGTTCGGAAAATGGAAATGGAGTGGAAAGGAAACAAATAAGAGAGGGGGAAATGAATCATTTAGTTATTACCTTTTCATTTGTTTGGCTTAACCATGGAAAAGTTATTTGTTAAGAGGAAAGTAAGGGTATTTGTTACCCCAAATTATTGAGAGGTAACAAATGAGGGGTAACCATTACCCTTAGGTAATGGTAATTGTTACCATGCCTTCAAACCGAACACACGGTAACGATATCGGTTTAATCGAATACGTTTCCAATCCAAAAAATATACTAACCAAACGCCCCCTAAGTCTTGATACATATTGAAACACTAAAGAGTGAACCTTTATGCGAGTTATCCACTCGACCCTACCTTTGGCGCATAACTCATTCCCACAAAGAGGAGAGTAAAATCCCTTTCTAAGCTAGGTCATTTTTGGGCATGTCAGTTTCATGTTTCATTAAGCTTTGTTTATGTTTTAGATAAAGTTCTAGTCATTTACAGTATGTTTGGATAAATAAAGGGGAAGGAAAAGAAGGGGAGGGAGGAGAAGAGGAGGGGAGAGAAAGGGAGGGGAGGGAAGAATGGTGAGTTTTCCTTCCAAATTTTTCCATTGTTGAAGGGATCAATTTTCTACAATTTAATTCCTCCATTTCTCTCCCTTCCAATTCTCTTCCTTCCTCATTTGTTATCCAAATGAAAAATACTCCATCTCTCCATTTCCCTTCCCTTTCTTTCCCTCCATTTCCTTCATCCAAACACACCGTTAGGTAGGGTCTGTTTTGTAATTGAAATTGATTTGGCTGCCATGGAGGGAAGGGAGTGAGGGGGTTTGTGGTCCATTCCACTATGAGGTATGATTGTAGACTACATCAAATTAGATTAGATATTCTTATTTTCATTTGCTTATTGATGTACTTCATGCATATATCTTTAATTCCACATTTGCAAAAACTATGGAAAACTAAAATAAAAAATAAAAATTAATTAGTTTAGAAGGTTTTCTCTTATATATTACATACGTACTCATGTACAACGAAGGTTAAAGATCTATCAGCTCTAATAATCTGATCAAATTTGACCAAATATTTCAGTCTGACTAGACTGAACTCTAGAAAATGACCATCTTCCATAACACCTTAATTCAAATGAGAAGAACAAAATTTGAATATGAAGGAAAAAATCTCTCTATTTTTGAGGACCTGTTATAGTTTACCTTATTTCCATTCAATTCAGAAAATTTTAGATAAGATAATTTAAAAATGGAAAAAGATATATAAGAAGCTAAAAGTGGAAAAAATAGACAATAAACAAACATTTATTACACTAATTTGCTCGAGAATTGTCGATAAAATTTCCGACTTAATACTAAAAAAAGGAAGTATAGTAGGGCTGCATATAGCGTTACACTTTAAAAATAAGTTCAGATAGGAGATAAGATGATAATGGTTATTCAAGTTCAAATTACAAATAAAATAAGTTTTAATAAATTCACATAAATTTAGGGGTTTTTTTTTTTTTTTTTTGTGTTTAGAGAGCCACTAGGGCGGGGGTGATGAGAATTGATCTCAGGATCTCCTGGAAATCGAGAAAGAAGTTCTAACCACTTGAGCTATCCCTTACTCTCTCATATAAATTTAGGTAAGTTTAAAGAAAATATTATATAAAATAAGTGAAAATCAGGTAAATGGAACACAGACTGAAAGTTCGATACACATATTATTCATATGGTCAAAATAAATTAATTTTAAACATAAATGATTTATATAAAATAAAAAAATTAACAATGTATGACCTAGTTATATTCATCTCAATGTAATTTTTCAAGTTTTTAACTTTTTATAATTTTCACTAATACAAAGTCAGAGATGTTATGATCAAAGATATGTGTTGGAGATGGTTTTATTTATTAAATTAAAAAATTGTATTATAGGTCGTGAAAAGTCAAACGAGTCAAAATTTAAAACACCAAAGGTTAATAAAAAAGTAACATAGACTTAATGAGAATTGAGAGAACAGACACAATATAATTAGGGAGAGTAAAGAGAAGGCAAAAGTGTGTTGCAGTAAACACGATCCCAACACTTTTTCTATTTTAGTCTTACGATACTTGGAAAAAGAAAAACTTACACCTCGTTCAATACTATTAAGAATTAGAATTAGACAATTGGAGAAGGCTGGTCTCGAGACCAAGTATATTATTCATGCACCCTCGCCCAAACGACAGCGTTTCACTCTATGAAACGTAAATAAGAGCTTACGTGACGTGACGTTACCAAGCAATGTGTTGTCAAATCAGGTATAAATACCTGTTTTAAAATATAAAAAAAAAAACCCAATATTCAATTTACTACACCGCCATAACATTTTCTCTCTCTAACCACAACTTTCTCATCACTATAATTCCTCTAAAACCTCCATAAACATTCTCCAAAAGCTTAGAAATCACAAAATTCATACGTAATCATGGATATTAGAGAAGAAATTTGATGGCGATAACACAGTTTCTGGAAATTAGCGTAAAAAATCAAGGTTATTTTCAATTTTTCGCTAATTTGAGCAACGAATTTCACTCTAAAATGTAAAATTATGTCCAATTGCACTCTAGATTTTGTTAATTCACCATTTTCTCTCTCTAATCGTCAATTTCACTAACTATTAGTTCAATTTTAGTTGATTTATTTAGATTTATGTACATTTAAAATGTTGTTTGGTTTATTTGAATTTTTGTACATCTATCTTGTGCAGAGGAGCACGAATTTCGTCTTCAATGCCTCAATCAAAGACCAAAAATGACAAGATTAAAAGGTCGTAAGTTATTTCTACATGATTTTATGTTTGGTTCAATAAAAATTAGGGAACAATTGAAACCTTAACTTTTTTTTAATTTCAGAGAGAAAAAAGCAAATTCACAGTGAGAGAGCAGAGAATTGTAAGTGTGTTTCAATTATTTTGTCGTACAAAATTAGTAGAATTATATGAAAGCTAAATGTTCATTTTATGATAACTAAATGTTCATTTTTGTATCTTACAAATAGAGATGACCATGATGATGTACCTCTTATTAATAAACTTAAAAACAAGCGCGAAAATCCTTCCCATATAATAGATCTAGCCCTATTAAATTATATCAGATCAATTGAACAGCCAAGTAATTAAGTTATATAATGTTCATTTTGATATTGGAAAATATTCAATTTAATTTAAGAAAAAATCAGAGAAAATATTGATGTTCATTCTCATTGTTGATGATGTTCATTCTCATAGTTGATGATGTTCTTTTGGTTTGAAAGCATTTTCAATTACTTTTAGTACCTTTTTAATATGATGCTCAAAATAAATATAGTTAATGTTCATTTTCTTATAGTACCTTGTTTGGTGTTAAATGATGCTCAATTACTTTTAGTACCTTGTTAATATGATGTTCAAAATAAAAATAGTTAATGTTTATTTTCTTATAGTACCTTGTTTGGTATTGAATGATGCTCAGTACCTTGTTCATATGATATTCAAAATAAAAATAGTTGATATGATACTAAATAACTTATAGTACATTGTATGGTGTTGAATGATGTCGTGTTGGAGATGTAGGAGAGGGTGTTTGCCCTTGGAGTTGGTGGAGGGGACACCATGGATGGAGTAGGTGGTAAATCTGGTTGTAGGAGAGGGTGTTTGTTATTTGAACTATGTTCATTAGCAAAAAATCAGAAGTTCATTTTTAAAGAGTGAGGGGACTTCAAAATGATGTGGAAGATAATGATCATCATTATCTTCAAAATGAACTGCTGAAAAAAATAATTTGTTCATTTTCATAGTTGTGCAAGTTCATTTTGTTTTCAAAGCATGTTCAATTTACTAAATCAAATAATGAAACAATTAAAAATGTTATAAGATATTCAATGTTAAAACAAAATGTTTATTTGTATATCTATTCAATCTTTATTAAAACTATGCTTATTAATTTAATATCAAATGATCATTTTTTTTTAAATAGGGAAGTGACTTCAAAATACAATAACAAGTTGAATATATATGCAAACTTCAACAAGAAAATGTACTGTTGTAGGAACATTAAGGTATCAAATTGTTAATGGATGTTCATAATAATCAATGTAGATGTTCATTTTCCTATTATGCTCATGAAATGATAAAAGTATTCAATGTGTGTTCATTTGGTATTAGAAAGATTTTTTTTTTTTTGTTCATTTTCATGCATATAAACTGATGTTCATTTTCATAAAAATGATACAGTCTACTGTACACCAATAAATAAATTTTCAATAGCATAGATATTTATTTTCTATTTATTACTACAGTATTTAAGAATATTTTATTGGTGTTCATGTTGAATATTATTGAATGTTAATGGTTGTTCATTATTATAAAATAAAATTTAAAAAAAAAAAGAAAGAAAAAAAAAAGAGCACTATATATATATATATATGATCCACTAATCACAAATACATAGATGTTCATTTCCATATATTGGATGTTCAAAATCATAAAATTGGATATTCATTTTTGTATTATGCTTATAAAAGTATTCACTGTGGGTTCGTTTAGTATTAGAAATATTTTTTGTTCATTTTCATGTAAATTGATGTTCATTTATATATAAAATAGAGTTCTATGATAGATAAAAGAAATTATATGGTCCATTAAACACTAATAAATAGAGGTTCATTTTCATATGTTGGATGTTCATTTTTCTTTGATTTACTATTTAAAAGTATTTTATTGGCGTTCAAATTGGATATAATTAGGAGTTCAAAATTTTAAAAGTGGATGTTCATTTTCATATTATATATGCTCATAAAAGTATTCAATGTCTGTTAATTTAATATCAAAATTTTATTTTTGTTCAGTTTTATATAAAAAGGATGTTCATTTCATTAAAATTAGGATCCAACAAATTTTGTCCAACCAATGTAACAGACCCACACCAATAAATGTTCATTTCTCATAACTTGGATGTTCATTTCATCAATAATTTCCTATTTAAGAATATTTGATTGATGTTTAGTTTCATATTCATAAATGTGTTTAAATTCATATTAGTTAAAGTTATTGTAAAGTCCTCAAATTTTTCATTGTAATAAGTGTTTATAATTTTATATGTAAATGTTCATTTTCTTATTATGTTCATAAACTTAAAACAAAAATATATAAAACATACAATTTATTGCTATTTGTTTTTGTGATCATTTGTATTCATTTTCCTATCACTTAATGTTTATTTATTTAGTATTACATGTTCAATACAGACCATGTAATATTTTTATAAATATGAAAAACATATAAATTGCCCAATTCAAAACATATACTCCGTAATATTCAATCAAAAAAGCAAAAAAATTTAAATCATTCAATTAAAAAAAAAACCGATCATTTATATTATACAAAATAAATAAATACAAAAGAAAATTAAAAATTAATATAAACTCAAATTCATCCATTAATTATCAAAGAATTTAAGGTGAAGAATCAACTTTTAATTCCATTCATATACACCATCGGAAATCACATTTTCAAAGATGAAAAATCAAAATATAGAAGATGACCATAAGAGAGAAAAATAGAAAAGAAAAGGGAAGAGAATGATAATTGAAAAACTTTAAGTTAATTGAAAATAGAATTTATCCAACTGAATGAAAACAAAATTACCCAACTGAATTTCTGAGTGATGAGCAGAATTTAATTAGATGTTAAAAAACTACAAAACGGCGCGCTTAAAGGAAGGAGCACCATATACGACGCCGTTATAGTGGAGGACCAACCATCCACTGTAACGGCGTTATAGTGGAGGACCACCGTTATAATTGCTGGTCTTGAGTCTAGGTAAAAATTTGCGAGGATTAGAGGCAGAAAATGAGTCGATTGATTCGAGGCAAGTCCATTTTGTTCGTATCATGTTATGTTAAAGAGACTCTTGGATTAGGTATCAGTAACTACGGTTAGTAAATATGATTGCAGGTTGTGCCTTGTGTCAGGCCCACGTGCTTTAATATTAGCTAGGCCTGACCAAAGAGTTATGTGTCGTGTCATACCATATATGCTACCTGTTTCGGGGTTTTCTGATGTCCTGCGGGAGAGTTACAATTCCGAGACTGGAACCGGACGTCTGTACCTGCAAAATAACGGAGACTCCTGGGAGCTCCGCCTCCAACGGTCAAGTTAGTACCTGATTAAGGAGTAATTAACGCGGAAATTAAAGTAATAAGGTCTCTCTAGGTGAGAGTGTTTAATGTAGGTAATCTGCTTTGTTAGCGAGATCAGCCGGTTATTAGTGTGTTCCGTAATGTTTCTGTTCTGTTCTGTTCCCCCCCTTAATGAGGATTAAGGGAGGTATTTATAACCTTGGGAAACGTGCCCATCCTAGGTTTAGGTAAACCTAGGGCCGATTGGGCTTCCCTCGGAAGTTGGGCCTGGGTGGCCGGTTTTCCCATTTGGCATGGGTGGACACGTGGCGTGTCTCAATTGGTCCGTAGAGGACGTATCTGTGATTGACACGTGGCAGGCTCCTATTGGCCTACGTGGAGGACACGTGGCGGAACCTGGTTGGTCCACTTGTTAGACGGTGATTGGTGGATAAAAATCCCCTAATCATTTGCCCCTCACAGGTGGCACGTGACTGGTCACGTGTCACCTGTGACAGGTGCCGCACGGTGACAGGCGACGGCCTGCTACAGGTGTCACCTTGCAAATGGCCGAGAGATTTTCCCGCCCAAATTTTGAATTTGGAAGCGACCCTTCGCCTTCTCACTTTGCCTATATAAGGAAGTGCTGACTTCGGTCATTTTCACATTTGAGAACTTTGCGAGAACATTCGGACCCCTGAACTTGCTCTGACATTTCGGACCTTTTCTGCCTACCGCCTGTTCTGACAAGCCGACTGCACAGGATTTTCAGAACTTCATCAACCGTCACTCGTTCAGGTAACTGTCAGTTCTCTTACTCTTAATTTTTCTTTTTATTTTTTTGAAATGGCACCACGGAAGCACACGACACGACCTAAGTTAGTGATCAGCCGGTCACCGGGGACGGCTGAATCTAGGACTAGGAGTGCCGCCTGCCCTTTTCTGGACCCATCTTTGCCCTTTATACAAAGTCCGACTGTATCTGTGTCTATGCAGAACGTGATGGCCAGAACAAAAAAGACTGCTATGATCTCAAACTCGGACGGCTCCTCCCAAAGGTTGCTCATTAGTGAAACATCTGACCAGGCGCCAGATGTAGAAGTGAAACGAGGCGGCTGCCAAGCCGACAGTTCTGAGAGAGGGTCAAGGTGGTCCCTTCCCATTTCACCGTTGATATGTCTAATTTTCCTCCTGCTCCTTCTAAGGGAGAGGAGGCGGGCCCCTCTGGGAGAGGGGAGGAGTCGTCCTCTTCGGACTCGTCAGAGGACGAGTCCGAGTCCAGCTCTTCTGGCCACGCTTCTCCAGGCTCAGAAGAAAGAAACAGTTGCCTACAAGAGGCGAGGCTTTCTCATGCAGTTGAGAAGGGGGGCAATTGGGCGGAGCCGTCCGCCTCTTACAGAGAGGAAAACACCCCCTACTACTGCACGGTACCCCGGGGCCGGATCGCAGCCATGCAAGACAAAGTGGAGAGCTTTATAGCTAACCACAGAATGGGCCCCGAATTTTTACTGTTCGTGCCGGATCCAGAAGACACTGTCGTCTGGCCGGCTGGTACCAGCTATGATGACGGCTGCTTTGGCTGCTATGTGGCGGCCATCAAAGCTGGACTGCGCTTCCCATTACATCCGGCTGTTCAGCGGATTTTAGATGGGTATGATTTGGGATTATGGCAGTTAGCCCCCAACTCTTGGGTAAACGTACTCGGCTATGTGGCCGGGTGCGAAATGTACAGGGTGGAGCCAAGCTTTGAGGCTTTCGCCCATATGAACTATCTCAGCCGGACCCCTAAGTCGGGAGGTACCGGCTGGTATCAATTAACAAGCCATAGGGGCTACCTCATGACGAGAGGTAAGGCGAACAAATGGAAGGATTGGCGGAACACCTTCCTTATCATCGAGGGTTCAGACACGGAGCTGAACAAACGCTTTAACAAGTGGAATAGGGATCCGCCTCTTCTCGCAGGCGGCCGCAGCATGCCGCCTGTTCCCCCAAAGGCTAAAAAAGAGATCCTAGACAAAGGACTCTTCAAAGTAGAGACTAGGGTGAACTCTACTTCAGGGGTACGAGAGCAAGTACCCCTAAACTGCGTCCCGAGCTTCAAGTGGCTCTATGACGAGTACTTTTTGGCCGCCTGTGGCCTCAGCAGTCGGTGCTCTAGAGGTAGCCGGCCTGACAAATACTCTGTTTTTTCACGCCTTGTTTACTTGGGATTTTTACTAACTTTGCTGTTTATTTTTTGCAGCTGACGCCATGAGTAAAATAACAGCATCCAAGACTGCGGCGGCCATGTTGCGGGCCTCTCTCATGCAACAGTCTTGTACCGACTCCCCCAACAAGGGGGCACCCTTGGTAGGCTTCGAAACTCTTCCTCTTTTAGGAGTTGTCTTATGCATATACTAACTCTCTTTTTTTTTTTTTTTTTTTTTTTTTTTCAGTCGGGCACTCCAAGAGCTTCTTCCTCGCAACAGCCGGACCCCAAGGCCCGGAGGACGACTGTTGCAAGCTCTCCTGGGTCTTCCAGGAAAACAGTGGCGGCTGAGAAGCAGCCGGCCACTTCTTCTAAAACTCCGGCGGGGCCGCCTAGAAGTATGGACAATTACTTGTAAAAACTTTTACACTTGCTTCCTTCTTGACTAGGTCTAACTTGCTTTTTTACGCTTGATGCAGCCGGCCCTCAGGGGCCTGACTTGGTAGAGGTAGCCAAATCCATGATCAAAGTAGTTCCTCCATCTGAAAGGGAGGCGGTCAGGGGTGTCGGCACCCTTGACCTTGATGGGATTGCAGGGGTCCTTGCTGAGGTATACTTTTTGAGTATTTGAATTCCAGGACGCCTGTTATCTTTTTTGTTTGGAAACTGACGCCTATTTTTTTTTGTACTTAGGCCGTGCTCCGAGTTAACGGCCTTCGCAAGCCGCTTGATCGGAAGAACAAGGAGGTAAAGGCTGCAAAATCTATGGCCGCCTCTGACTGTGATAAGGCAATGTTTCAAATTGCCCAAAATGAAGTACTGACCATTGATATTCTTTATTATCAGGCGCAGGCTACCGCCGCTGTTCGGGCTCAGTTAGAGGCGGCCCAGAAGAAGAATGACGAGCTGGAGGCGACCATCAAAAATCTTAAGGCCGAGCTGAAACCTCTTCGCCTAAAAATGTACTCTTACGAAGCCATGGAGAAATCCTTGGCAAGCGTAAAAGAACGCCTGGTGAGCCAAGAGAAGAGTCTTACCCAAGAGCTCTCGGAAAAGGCCGAGCAAGAGAAGAAAGAGCTCGTCCGGGAGATGATGGAAGACTCCGCTCAAATCCAGCGCATGACCTGGGGCCGCCTGTTCCCCAATGCCGACTTTGCCTCTTGGGAAAGAACGTACCGCTAGTGTTCGGAAACATATAATCAAGAGATCCTGACGGCTGCTGAAGAAGAGGCGTTGGGAGAAGCGTTGGAGGAGGAGGAGGAGCCGGTTGTGGCGCTTGTGCCACTTGGGGGTAAGGCATCAAAAAAGGATGCAGCTGAAGCCGAGTCCAGCAAGAAGAGTGCTGACCAGGCGGCAGCTGCTAATACTGAACTGCCCCCTTCTTAAGCTTAATGTATTCTTTCCACGGCCTGCGTGCCGTTTGCTTTGTATTTACCCGGCCAGGGGGCCGGGGCTTTGAATATTTTGCTGGTCTTTAATGACCGGCTTATTTTTAATGAATTTTTGTTTGCAATGAATTTTGTCCAAGTATTCCATATCTAATATCCCATTGTTTACTAGACCGACTGTTGTACATGGCCGAACGTTGCAGACAGGTACGGATAGTTAGTACGCCGCCTATGCCCCTGGACGACTGGTTGTCTGTTTCCGGGATAGACGATCAGTCGGCCATTTATTCAATCGGTATTCGAACTATTTTGTCTGGATCCTTTTTAGGCAGGCGTAAATAGAGTATTACCTAGTCGCCAAGGAATTGAGTAGTAAAGATAACAAGCGGCGGGTACCGGTTGTTTCCCTTTATTGCCAATGTTGTTGCTTTTAACTCATAATTTGTTAACCTAGCAAGAGTAGTGGTTGAGAGCCCCTGTTTATTAAAAACAGGCGGACGACTCATACCTTTTAGGCTCCATACTAAGTTTGAGTGACTATTAAGTTAACATAGGAGTTACTTAGTCTCCGTCACAATCTAGATTGAGTAGTAGAGGTACCAGGCGGCGGAGGCCGGCTGATCCCCTTGATTTGCCAATGTTTGTTGGCTATTAACTCAATAGGTTACCTAGTAGGAATAGGGGTTTGAGTGCCCCTGTTTGTTAAAAACAGGCGGACGACTCAAACCTTTTAGGTTCCATACCAAATTTGAGGGAGTGACTGAGTTATCGTTGGAGTTACTCAGTCGCCGTCACTTTTGTTTGAGTAGTAGAGGTACCAGGCGGCGTAGGCCGGCTAGACCCCTTGATTCGCCAATGTTTGTTGGCTATTAACTCAATAGGTACCCCCTGCATTTATCCCAAGTAATACATGCGGTCATCTGACTCAGATGTCAACTGCTACCACTGGTTTGGTTAGTGATAGAGTTATCCTTGTCTCAAAAACGGCTACGTGGTTGCCCTTGGGGACAGTCGTATAGGTGCCGTGTAATTAGTTTATAGAACAATGTTCCACCCAAAAGGGAGCTGCTCTCTGCGACGAATTTCATCCGGAGGGATGCCGTCGGACGCCTGCTATGATGTTGGGACAGGTCGTATTAGTTTTGTAGATTTGATCAGTTGGCTTGGCGCCTGGTCTGATCATTCGGCCTGTGGCCTTGGTAAGTTCTTGGTGAACGTAGGTGCTAAATAAAAGAAGGGTAGCCGCCTGTTAGGCACAGGGTCGGCCAGGCCCTAATCTTTTTAGCTAAGTATTAGGGGGGTGGCTATGTGCTTGGAACCAGTCGGCCATCTTCTTATGGAGAGTAGCCGACTATATGCCCAGGCGACATGCCCCTATTGTGAGTGAAATACTCAATGGAGAGTAGCCGACTGTAAAGGTACAGACGGCATGCCCCTCTGAAGATAGAGTGTAAAACTCAATGGAGAGTAGCCGACTGTAAAGGTACAGACGGCATGCCCCTCGTAATACAAAATTGAATAGTAAGTGCAAACTTTTATTAAGTAGCTCTTTACTTTACATCATTCAAAAGAAATATTTTTTAAGATTATCTACATTCCAAGTTCGAGGCAACGGTTGTCCGTCTGGTGTTTCCAGACGGTAGGTACCGTCCCTGACTTCCTCATAGATTCGGTAGGGTCCTTCCCAGTTGGGAGTTAGTTTGCCAGACTCATTAGCCCTACCAACTGCTTCCATTTTTCTAAGTACAAAGTCCCCTACTTTGAGTGGACGCCTGTGTACTTTTTTGTTGTATGATCTAGTCATTCTCAGGCGATAGATCTCATGGCGCAAGACATCATTGCCCCTCTTTTCAGGAAGTGAGTCTAATGCCAGGCGCATGGCTTCCCAGTTTGCCTCTTCGTCATATAGCATTACTCGAAGAGTCGGCTCGTAGTGTTCTATTGGAAGAACAGCTTCCGCACCTAATAGTGGGACCGCCTCCTGAGAAGCCGCCTGCAATGGTGTAGACGACTGCATCATCTGTATCGGAGCTGTCGGCCTGTTGATTCTTTTTGGCCGACAGCTTTTTTGAGGAAGTGTTCCCCGTAGATTTCTTGACATAAGTGTCAAGATCACCTTGCTCAGCCAGGCGGTCTAGGTACCGCATAAGACTGATGCAGTCATTGGTGTGATGACCAACGTCATCATGATAAGCACAGATTTTATCTTGGTTTCGGTTGTTTGCAGAACCCTTCATGGGGACCGGCTTCTCAATTGAGATCCGTCCCTTAATTTCTTTTAGGATAAACTGGTTATCCTTGTTAAACGCATACTTTGGGGAGTATGGTTTGAATTCTTTTTTCTTTTTCTGGGCCGGCTGTTTAGAGGAATCAGCCGCCCAGACCTCTTTTCTTTTCTCATCTTTGTTTGACGACTGTTTCTGTCGTCCTTCTCTTTTGTCGAACCTTTTCCCGTCCGACTGTTTTATCGTACACAGATCAGTCGCCTGTATATAGGCTTCTGCTTCAATCAAGGCCTCTTGAAGAGTCGCCACCCTTTTTCGAACCAAATCAAATTTGAAGGTAGACCCGTCTTTGAGACCTCTAAAAAAGTCGGTATAAGCTACCTCATCCGGTAACCCTTGAATCTGTATTCTCATCAGGTTAAACCGCCTGATGTAAGAACGAAGCCCCTCCTTCTCGCCCTGCTGAATTGTTCCCAAATCAAGGGTCGTTTTCTTCGCAGGGATGTTCATGGCGAAGTTGGAGGCAAATAAGTAAGCAAGCGTCCTGAAGCTATTTACACAACCAGTCGGCAGGTTGCCGAACCATTGCTGTGCGATTCCTTTGAGAGTCGCTGGGAAACACTTGCACCAAGTGGGATCATCCAACCCTTGAAGGTACATCAGGTTGGTGAATGCCATCAGATGGTCTTCTGGGTTAGTAGTGCCGTCATAGGCGCCTACTAGTACATTTTTTACTTTGGCCGGCTGAGCGGCGTCAGTAATTTCCTTGGAGAAGGCCGACGGCTGTTCACCAAGTCTAAGCAACCGTAGCTGCCAGTCCATAGGTTGGACGTTTTTTGCTGTAGGTCCACCAAATGGAGGTGGCTGCATAAAATACTGTTGTTGCGGCACAAATGGTAAGTTTGGTACCGCCTGGGCACTATGAAAGCCGGACTGACGGGAGGTGCCGCCTGACTGACTCTCATGGTACGACTGAGTATGCCTCATCGAGGCATTTCGCAAACTGTCTTGAAAGTTTGAAGTAGAAGCCGACTCTGACAATCGGTCACTCTTCTTCTGTTCTAGCAGTAGCCGAGCATCTGTGAATGTTTGCTTTGACCCGTCCGCCTGAATATGACGAACCGGTTTCCTATTTCCTGTAGGATAACGGAATTTTGTGAAATCAAGGGCAGGTGGCTCCCGCTTCCTAGATTTAGGATGAGGAGTCGCCTCTCGCCCTTGAACTGGCTTCCTCTTCAGTGAAGTGGAGGGTTTCTTGGCCGACTGCTCCTTGACTGAAGCAGGCGGCTTCTTGTTGATCAACTCTTGAATCTCTCCCTTGAAGTCCCTCATGAAGGTTATGAGTTCGTTCCTTGTGATGGGAGCAGACCCATCAGTCGGCTGTTGCTGAACAGGCGGTGCGCCTGCCGGCTCGCTTCCTGTTTGAAGATGCTCCCGTTCCCTCCTTTCGGTATGACGGGTACGTCGGGCCCTTAGGGTCCCGTCTGAAGCTGTATGAGTTTCAACTTCAAATTCACTTTCGGTGTCATGGTCCGACTGAACTTGAGGGTCGTTTAGGGGACGCCTCTCTTCAGGAGTCGGTACAGACTTGGATGCCATCTCTGAAGTACTCTCCCCACAGACGGCGCCAAATGTTTCGGGGTTTTCTGATGTCCTGCGGGAGAGTTACAATTCCGAGACTGGAACCGGACGCCTGTACCTGCAAAAAAACGGAGACTCCTGGGAGCTCCGCCTCCAACGGTCAAGTTAGTACCTGATTAAGGAGTAATTAACGCGGAAATTAAAGTAATAAGGTCTCTCTAGGTGAGAGTGTTTAATGTAGGTAATCTGCTTTGTTAGCGAGATCAGCCGGTTATTAGTGTGTTCCGTAATGTTTCTGTTCTGTCCCCCCCCTTAATGAGGATTAAGGGAGGTATTTATAACCTTGGGAAACGTGCCCATCCTAGGTTTAGGTAAACCTAGGGCCGATTGGGCTTCCCTCGGAAGTTGGGCCTGGGTGGCCGGTTTTCCCATTTGGCATGGGTGGACACGTGGCGTGTCTCAATTGGTCCGTAGAGGACGTATCTGTGATTGACACGTGGCAGGCTCCTATTGGCCTACGTGGAGGACACGTGGCGGAACCTGGTTGGTCCACTTATTAGACGGTGATTGGTGGATAAAAATCCCCTAATCACTACCTTTTTCCAATAATTCAGCGGATGCATGGCCCAACCCTACGTGTTGCCTATCGGGTTGTATCGTGTTTGCTTGCTTAAGTCAAAATTTAACTATTTTTAATGTGTTTTGTTTTGCCATGTCGTGTTGTGCTATACCTTGTCGCGTTTCATTCAAATAACATCGGCCTAAGCTAGCCCACAACTTAACACATTCAATAACATGTCGTGTCATGATGTGCTTTTTTTTTGTTGGGTTGTGTCATGCCTTGGGCTGTCTTAACTCAATGCCATCTTTATGAGAAAGGTTATGCCTATGTAGATTTGGGTCAAGGTGAGGAGATTTTCAAATTGCATATCAAGTCATTTGCACATTTACATGACTATTGAAAATTGATTTATTGTGCAAAACAAATTAACTCTAGTTATATCCAATTTCAATCAAATTTGTTCAAGTTGGATCAAATCTAGCTTTTGATTAGTTTCGATTTCCTTATATCAAGTCAATTTCAAGTCATCCATCTTACGATATGCTCCAAATTCAAATTGATCCGATTTCGCTAGGTATATTAAGAATCGAAGGGAGTATGAAACTATGAGTACATTATGCAATGCGCCGTGCAACTTTTCAATGAGACCTTGTTTTATTATGATCTTAAAATATGAGGCATGAGCCCATGATTCATGAATCATCCACTCGTGACAATTAACAAGGGTTACATCTAACCATGGTTAACATTTAACCAACCCTTCAACTAACCCAACTCCTTTGGTTTTAAATTCCCACTCAATGCCATTCCTTTGCTTCGGTGAACGAGAAATACCATTTTAAAATACTCCAAATTAAAAATAAAAAATTAAAAAACGGGGATGCTCAAGATTCCGTTAGATCTACAAACGGCGTTAAATAATAACCCGCTTAAATATAAAACGATAATAAAAAATCGTCACAGTTTTCGGGGAAGACGATGTATGAACCGTTGGATTGAAAATCAACGGCTGTGATTTTAAGATGGGAGTTGAAGAAAGAAACGGGTGGGTATAAAATGAGCAGTTTAAGTAGAGAGAGAACATTTCTTTTCATTCGTCTCTCTGTTTGTATCATTCAAGCTTTCTCTCTCTACTTTCTCTCTCTTACCTCTTTCATATGCACTTTCATCTTCTTCAATTCTTCAAATATTTACAATCTTACAATTTTGTTGATAATTCCTGAAGAAAATGCAATGAAAAACAGAGTATTGATGAATTATGAGTGTAGTTTTTCTCTGTAGTTGACGATCTTGAATGAGCTTTATTTTGTTTCTGGATTTTGGTGCTGGATTTTTAAAGGTTTGTGGTTTTGTTTCAATGGCGGGATTCGGAAATTAATCATTTAAATTCGGAAATTTGTGGTAAAATTGATTAAAATGTGTGAAGTTTCATGATAGAAATTTCATCCAGGTTGAAAATTTTGATATAGAATTGGACTATTGAACAATTGAATGAATTAAAACTTGTTGTTGATCAAATTTTGGCTAACAAATTTATCGCATTTCTGGTAAAAAATAGACTATTTTTGTTTAAATTTCTTCTGTTTTACAGCTACTTTTCTGGAAATCGATAGATTTCTTCAGTTCTGCGGTTGAATTCAAAGAGAAAAACAGGTAAATTGTTGCGAAGAGTGAGAAAATTTTCTAGAAAAACACTGATTTTTGCTCCATTTTTGTTTGATTCTTCACCAATTTTGATTATTAACCTGGTATTGTGCTCAACAAATTTGTGTTGCAGCGATTTGAAAGCTCAATAGTACAGAAGAATCAATAACAAAGAAGAGAGAGAAACTGCAATTACTGGTACCGATCTTCGAAGTCGTCGCTTCAATTTGATTTTCCGCCATATTTGTTGAAATCAGCTCAATCTAAAGGTTTATCTTCAATTTTGCAGTGCATTGAAGAATCTTCTACATTTTCCTCCTATTTTTAGAATCCAAACATTGAAGCTGAGATTTAATTTTCCATTTCCAAAAAATCGCAAGTTTAATCTTCAGGTGAAACAATGTCTCTATCTTCTTTGTAATTTTATCACTTTCAGCAATTTTTTTTTTTTTTTTTTTTTGCTGAATTTAATCGATCAGTTTTTTTCTTTCTATTTTCTTCTTAATTTCATAACGTCAAATGTATTTCTGAAAGTATTTTATAACGGCGGTTTTCTGCAGATTTTTCCTCTTTTGAGTGGTTTTCTGCAGAATTTCTGTCTTTTGAGTGGTATAATTTACCAGAATTCTTCATCTTTTCTATCGCAATGTAATTCAGAAGTTGTTAAACGGCGGTTTTCTCCTGTTTGAGTGGTTTTCTCTTTTCCAGCTATTCAACACCAATTTCTAACTTGTTTTTCTTCTTAATTTAATTTTTTTGCGCCAAACTTCTCGATTTATATTTTCATTTAATTTTGTATAATTTCCTTAAAAAAAAAACTTCTTCTCTGTTCTATCTGGGTTCAGTTTCTAAATGAGTTACTAAAAAAATGAATATTTATCGAAACAAAATTTTGGATCCCGAATTTGCACAATTGTTGGCTAATAGAGTAGGCCGCTTTTTTTGTTTTAATTTTTTTGATAATTTTGATATATTTTTGGGAAATTGATCTTCATTAATTTATTTTCCGCCATTAATGTTGCTCTGAGTTTTAGGTGTATTTCTTTGATTTAATTTTTAATATTTTATTTTTGGTTATGAAGGAGCTAGAAATGAATTTTGTTTTTCTTTAAAAAATTGTCAATGATGAGTATGGGTTTGAAGTTGAATGTATTTTAGTGTATGAAATATGAGATGATGTTATAAAGTAATAAAGGCAGCTTAATCCCATCCCTCCTCCACTTCCAGAATCTTATTTATTTTTTAAAACTTTGTTTTAAAAATCGTACCCAACTAACCCAAGTTAACCTAAACCAAATAATGTTTGAATTAACTCTAGTCAATAATGCTTAATTTCTGACTGTATTCTATATTATATCTATATATACTATTTGTTCTTTGATGGGGACAGGTGTAGTAGATGGAAAAGGAAGTGGTAAAGAATCATCATCACCAGCTGCAACAACAGCATCATCATCATCCCCACAACAATAATACTACTACCTCAACTAGTAGTCTTAGGGAGAAGCACATAATTGGGGAGGGATTCATTAGGCCTCCCCAATCGGCGGATTTCGTGTTGCGGTGGGGTAGCCGGAAGCGTCTCCGGTGTATGAAGATCCAGGTTAAAAATGACTCCGCCCCGGTCACCACCCGGACAACTGTCCGGGTGGACCGGCGGGTAGTTAGATCCGATAATAATAATAAAGATAATAATAATACAATTGGTAGTGGTAATCATCCTGCAAATGGGCATTTTAATCTCCGGCAACGGCCTGCATCTCCAGCTCGGCCTCCTTCGCGAATTCTCAGGTATAATTTTTTCTGAACTGCTTAATTTTTGCTCAATTCTTGATCATGGTTTTATTGTGTATTCTTGAATGAGCTAATTGTCATAAATTTTGGTGTATCTGCTCTTTTGTGTGTGTATATAGTTGTTGAGAATAATGACTGTTTACATATATAAACATAATTGGATTGTTGTTTGCCAATTCATCCCAAGTTGAGCCTATTTTGTGAATTGTGAACCAAAGGTGGCTTGATGTGAGGACTGTGGAAAAATTGGCTTGTTGAGAATAAACCACCTCGAACGCCATCGAATGTGGTTCTTGTTGAGGATGACTTCTTAAGGACATCTAGTGGTTTGTGATGATAGATTAAACTTTTTAGATTATTTTAAAATGGGGTGAATAGATTTTGGTGGAAATTCAAATTTATGATGTCGCCATGTCGGCTTGCAGAGAAGATGCCTAAGTTGGTGCTTGTATCTTTTATTGGGTCAATTTATATGAATTTGGCTTTACATCTCACCCATCTTTTCAGACTTCTCCTTTATCATTCTTTTTAAGTTTTTCTGTATCTAGAGTTTGTTGGATAGTATCATAAATGAATGATAACAAGTACATTACACGCAAGCATTTCTTGTCTACTTTGGCTTACCTCAAGGAAGAAGCCATGATATAGACATATAGATTTCATTTGGTTTTTCTCAAGTGGATACCATTATACAACAAAGAAGTAATCTTATCTTTTTAGCTTGCAATGCTCTATAAGCGGTAAGAGCATTGCTTTGCAAAGGTGCTATTTTGGGAGGAACGAAAGTTTTCCAAGTACATTTTTTTGCCAAAATACTCTGGATTTTGAGGGTTTCTTTCTCTTACAGTTCTTTTTAACTTTTAGATTTGGTGGGTGATCTCTCGTACAGAAGTTGTGGGTATTGTGTTTAGTCCTTAGCGCCCAGCAGCCAATTTACGGTAAAGTATGCTTTACAATACAAGAGTTATATGATGCACCCACGAGGCACTATGTACCCACGAGGCGTGCTCATGTCTTGAATATTCTTTGTGGTGTACAATGCAACGTATAGTTGGTTGTAACTAAATGATTATAGTGATTTAGGTTTCAAAATTTTGTAAACTTAAAAGGAGAAAAGTTTTAAGTGTTATATAACTTTTTGGTGTCCTTTCGGCAATATTTTGGATGTATTTGACTTAATATTCCAAAGTATAGGGATGCAAAAAAGTTATGAATGTACCTTGAAAATTTATCTCTCAATTCGTTTGCAAAATTAGTGGAGTATAACCCAGTGTTAATTAAAATCTTTTGTTTTGATGGAGAATGTTATATCTACCCACTAGGTAAATTATCCACTAGAAATAGAATATGTACTATAAATAATTCACTTTTGATTATATTTCTAATGGGTAATCTACCCACTGGGTAGATATGGAATTTTCCTAACTAAATATTTGTTGGCGTCTTTGGGGAGTGTTTATTATTTAGAGTAATAAATTAAGTGATTAAATACGATTTTTTTTTTTGTTAGTTATATAGATAATTATGGAGACTCTCAAAAATGGAAAAATCTGATGGTTCAGTTATGTTTTACGAGGTTTGGCTCATGCTAGGGTTGTGTCCATGCGGATTGAATTTTGTTTGAGTCACTTTGGGTATAGACAGGTCTTATTGGATCTTTAGTATGTAGAAGTAGATATTGAAGTATGGGGGTAATTGTGATATACCAATAATATTTGTGCTGCCAAGAACTTGAAGCATTGTGTTTTTTCGTGTCCAGTAGGCTCTGTGCTCCTCAGTGCTCAATTGTTTGGTGGTTTCTTAGTATTCATTCTCCTATCTCATCTCTCGTAGTTGGGACTTGGAAGGCCTAAGGTTGTTTCCCATATATATATCTAAACTTACCATCACTATTGAGTGTCCCAGTTATTCTGGTTTCAATACGGAGTAGTTACTGAAATGTATCTGAACAGATTTTTCCCAACCGTTGCATTTAGAGCAATTTGATTGATGATGATCATACTTTGCCACCCTTCGATCAGTTCCTTAATTTTGCTAAATAGTATGACGAGTGTGAAGGAAACCATTGTGGAAGATGAAGACTTGTTATTTGGGTTGGCGTTCCCTCTCTCAATCTAGATGAATTGAGGATAGCTCATATAGGATTAGTTTAAACGATAGGCCATGTTGAATTTTTTGGTCCTAATATCAAACACCTATCCTTCCTGAATGAAGAAACATGATAAATGCCAATTCCTCTGTTCTATTATTACATCGACTTTAAAACTCTGTATCTCTCAGTCTCTGTAACCTCATTTATTTTTTTCATCTGAAATTAATTGTCACGTAAATAGTACGGAGTAGAACTTTAATGTGATGCAACTGATCTGGATTCCGGAGTAACTAAACTGAATGATATAGGAGTAGTAACATTTTAATGTCCGTGGCCGTGGCTATGTTGAATGTACCATTGTACCAACATACTAACTGTGGATTAATCTTGGGGTTGACGAAGCACATGTTTATAGACTTTTCAAACTTTTTCTTCCTTCTTTAATCTTTATATGAATGGCCATTTTCTGTCGGCATCTTTACGCTCCTAGTGTAGCATTTGGTTCCTATGTTGGGCCCACAAAGGGCAGAATTAGTGAATTATTGTGGCCTTTTGTACTCTCTTAATTTTATTATAGTACTTGTAGTTAGTTAATTAAAGCTTAAAATGGAGCAAAAATATCATGTTATCCTTGCTTGGTAATTTCACGCCCTTTTAGGCTTAGCTAACAGAAATTTAATTGTTTTTTGAGTTTTCTGGTAATTGTATTGTGTTTGATATGGAATATTGTATAACAATCTTGTCATGCGCATGATATGACTATTTTGAACTTTATTTTTATTGTGCTTATGACTAGTTTCGTTATTTGATATGCCATGATGATATGTAACCATGATTTATGATATGATAGATATACACTTAATTTTCACTTATTTGAATTTATCTTTTCTTATATGAATTATTATATGAGTTTACTAGGTTGTTAAAAATAATTTACATTTAAGGATATATATAAAGCACATTATTTACAATTAATAATTGAAATAGTCAAAAGAAAATTATTTAAGGAATGCATATTAATGAAATTTGAAGAAAAAAATACATAGTATATAATTAGCACTAATGCTTCAAAAAATATAATTAGCATTAATGTCATCAAAATTATTATTTTAGCTTTCAACCATTAACAATTTGTATAGTAGTTTGTAGAAGCATTCATTTGATTTTTTAGTTCAAAATTCATAAATAGTTTTCAAATTAAAAAAAAATAGAGTAGTTTAGCTTTAAAAAAAAATAAAAAATAAAGATGATGTCATTAAAGCATTTAGGCGGGAAATTTTTTTATGAGAAAGCGACATGTGTACAATTTAGAGAAAGATGATGTCAGCATGTTTTGTTTAAGTATTAGTTAATAAATTAGACTTTATTAAAATTATTTTAACTGTGGTTTCCAAAAAAAAAAATATTTTACTTAGGTAAAAAAAAAAAATAATTTGAACTTGGGTAAACTTTATCCAATATATTTTTTCTTGAACTTACCTTATCTATACTTAAGTGAATTTGACTTAAAATATATGAAAATAAGTTTGACTAGAACAGATTGTACTTTTTGGACATGAAATCAAATATTCATAATCTTGAATGATTTTTTCCATATGAATGACACATATATTTCTTTTTTGGGAGGATCACTTAGGATATCCATTCAATTTGATATAATTCGTTTGATCTTTTACTACCTGCCTTTAAGATATTTTATGGTCTGTCAATCATGTAAAACAATCTTGTGTGAGTTTGCTTGACTGTCACAAATAATTGCCTGAACTTTCCATTTCTTTCATGAAATTGAATCTTTAGAATTTATGGATTGAACCTTTGAATAATGATAATATGTTTCCATGTACAAACTAATTAGATTTTACCCTTAACCGCGTATTATGTAACTCTTTATTTTCCAAAATGATACAAAGTTTGGAAGTTTTAACCAAATGTTCGACGTTAATAAACTCGAAACTGTAATTAGTAGATTTAGTATTTTCTTATCCTTAATTTTATATAGAAACACTTATCTAAATTTCCGATTTTGTCAAAAAAAATTCCCGATTTTGATGTCGATTATACTCCCTTGTCTATTTAACACTTTGTATTAATTTGATACATTGACCCAAAAAAAAAGAGTAAAATGTCCTGCCACGTGGACCATAGACATTGTATACCGTTTGATTAGTACAACCACCAGCAAACTCACACATGGACACGTACTTTTTCTTTAGGCAATAAAAAAAACATAAAAATCACACCGTAATCCGACGGTCCAAAACACAATCGGAAATCGCATCGTTATTTTTATTTTTTTTTTGCTGCCTAAAATTTTTCATTTATTAATATTATCGAATCACACTTGTCTCAGTTTTCTCTACGTTTTCAGCAAAGGTAACCCCTTTCGCCTAACCCCATTATTTTCTCTTTCTCTCTCCTCTTTTGTTTTTCTTCATTCAAAAGACCATTTAACCCTTTACATTAACCTAAACTAACCCACTTTTTTTAACAACCTTCCAAGGTTAATTTTGTAATTTCACATTAATATTGTCACATAAAAATGGTAACTTTTATGATATAAATGTTATTATATGGTTATTTTATTTAATTAATTTTATTATTTTTTTATGAATATTGTGTAGGAATTCAGAAGTTGGATCAGCAATGAAGGGGCAGCATAGTAATGGAGGAGGAGGGATGAGAGGTTTGGGTTCACCGGAGAGAGAAAAGAAAGGTGGGTCCCACCATCATCATCAGCAGCAGGAAAATTTGGTGATGAATGGTGGAGGTAAAACGGCGTCGTCTGAGACCAAAGGTGGTGGGTCGTCTTCGGGCGGTGGAAGCGACGTCGTTTGGCCACCTAAATTTATGATCGCTCTTACTAATAAAGAAAAAGAAGAGGATTTTATGGCAATCAAAGGTTCTAAGTTACCTCAAAGACCCAAAAAGCGTGCTAAGTTTGTTCAACGTACCCTCAATGTAAGCCTTCTCTTCCGCTTTCCTCTCTTTCTCTCCCCTACTTCATTTTGTTTTTATTTTACAAAAAATAAAATTAAAAAAAATTAATTTGTTTTATTATTTTTTTCAGTTCTTAAATAATAGGCCATGTTTTATATTTATTAAAAAAAATGTTTGCGTTTTTAATTACGAAAAAAAAGGTCGCATATAAGAAGACTAAAAAAAATATTCGGCTTTGGCTCTCTAAACACCAAAAAAAAAAAAAATTTAACGTAAATAACCCCGTCGTGTCATTTTGTTTTAAATTTGCATACTTGTACCATTTTAGGAAACATATATTAGTGCTTATATGCAAGTACACTATTGATCAAATTATTATAACCTCTTAATAATTAGAGTGATTAAGAGTAATTAAGGAAAAGTTTGAAAACTTGCTAATGTGAGTATGTGACATTAATTTTGAGAGACCGCATATACACGGAAATGTGGTCTATTATCTGGGGACAAGCCGACTAGTTATTTAAAGATGAAAGGTTTCCTTAAATGTTGACTTACACAAATAGTAAGTCATGTAATATTTCAGAAAAGCACATGTATGAAGTATGAGCTTCTAAAAACAGACTTGAACTGGGCAATTTGAAAAATAAATAAAGAGTGACATTTTACGGTTTTAAAGAATATTCTGGTTCTTGAATTGGGTTTTTATAAGCAAAAGTTGTCTGGGAAAAACAGAAATGGTGCTTATTTTAAATTGAGCTGTCATTTATTTTGCGCACATCATCCATCTATACTACAATGTTGCCTGTAAATGCAAACTGAAGTTGAAATTACTGTACTCTGGGCCACCCAAATAAATTAGGCATTGGACCATCAGCTATTAAATTTTGGGTGACTTGGTTATAAGTAACTAATCAAGGTGTTAGGTGTATGTGCTCCAATTTGTCATAGCGTTATATGATCTAAAGCAAAATTTAGACATAGTCCTTGACAGTTCCAAAACAATATTCTAGCCTACAGCAAATAGTGCCATTTATACAACTCGATTCCAGGGAAGTTTTTCGGTTAAATACATATCAATATGATGCAACCTACATGGTGACTACTTGGTCCAGCTCGTAATAACAAAGCACCTATGAGCTTTTGGCTCAGAATGATGATCTTAATTTGGGTGTGCTTCATTCTCTGTCTAACCAGTTTCCCAGTATTGCCACGCTAGCTAGTGCTGCTTAAAGTTATAGATACAAGGAATATTTTGAAATAAGATGATTTCTCTCAATTAAATTAGCAAAAGTATGAACAACTCCCTTTACTTGTATGGTGCTCATGCATTCAAGTTATTGTTTTCCCTTTTTATTCTCCTTTGAGGCTAAGAATCCAACTATCTATTTATTACGGAGTAGCTTATTTGTTTCCTGCATGTGAAGTTGTATATGGTTTGTTTAAATTCAACTGTAATATATGTGCAGTTAGTGAGCCCTGGAGGTTGGTTGTGCGATCTAACTTTGGAGCGCTATGAGGTGCGAGAGAAAAAGATTACAAAGAAGGTAATTCAGGCTATACTTTAAACCATATTCAATTTAACACTTCATAACTAAGAAACTAAGATGGCTTTCTAAAAAGATGAAAGCCACCCTACTGCCATGAAAATTGTATTAACGCTTACTGTGAATGTTTAGATTATTTCGTTTTGGAGTCTAATGTTCTTGTTATGTATTGCAGAGGCCGAGAGGATTGAAGGCAATGGGTAACTACATGGAGTCGGACTCTGATTAATAGTTGTGGTAGGGTTGTTCTTTCATACTAAGTATAAGTTATGGTAGCGTCATCATATTGATGGAAAAGGAAGGAAATTTATGTAAATTATCACTTTTTCATCCCATGAAAGCAATGACGAAGAAAATAGATTTTTGTTTTCTGATACTTGTTTTGCCTTCTTACTATCCCCTCTAATCCTTTACTCCATCGTTATCTAACGTAGTTGACACCATATCATGGCCATTTTACACTTTCATATGCATAAATCATGAAATAAGATTTCTAAAAAATTCAAAATCGTGATGATTTTGCCTTCAAACAGTCATGTAGGAGATGTCACTCTTCATAAAGCATGCTTCAGTTCTATACAAGAACCTAGCTCACTCTGGTCAAATCAAAAAAGTTTGAGTTAACCAGCTTTAAAACAAGTACCTGGCCTACCTGCCTTGAAAGATTTTTTTTAGTGTATTAATTCTTCTACTCCGTATTTCTTTAAAATGACGATAATTTGACTTTTTGCATCATGGAGTATATATATGCTTTCTCCGTTTTTTGCATTATGGAGTATAGTTTTTACAGAGAAGGCTGGAGGAGAGATGCAAATGGAGTGTAGAAAACCACCGGTTACATGAAGTAGTTTTGCAAGTGTTTCTTTTTAATTAACTTGCCAAAAGAAAAGTTTTGAATCTTTGTTCTTGTTGTTGTCAAAGTGAGAAGAATAAAAAAAGATTGGTGGATTTAAGGTATTATAACAAGTACTCTATCATTTTTTTTTATCACATGTTTACTATAAAAATTGGTATTATTTGTTGTTGGATAATTGAATTAATGTCCATGTATATTTTCAATATATCAAGTAATTTGTGCTTTAGCAAGATCAGCGCAGTCTAAATGCTAAGTTTTCAAAAAAAAAAAAAAAAAAAAAAAAAAATTAGCATAAATTTAATTATTTTTTGATTTGACCAGAGTGAGCTAGGTTCTAAATGCTAAGTTTGGAGTTATAAGCTTAAATTTAACTATTTTTTATGTGGTTGACTCAAACTTTTTTGATTTGGTTAACTCAAACTTATTAATCTTTTAGAACCACATCAGTTATAAGCTTAAATTTAATTATTTTTTTTAAATTTAAATTTATGTTAAGACACCTTAACACTCAACCAAATTTATCTCTTCATTCCTAAGACTCATTTAAGATTTTTTTAAAATATTTATTATTTTTTTTTCTTTTAACATATTATACTTTAATATTAAAATTCACATTATGCAATATAGATGATGCATAAAAATAAATTATAATGGAATTACATGAAATTATAAAATTTAATTTTGAGATAAAAAATCTAATTAAGATTAATATCATAAAATGTTAAGAGCACATATACTATGATAGATACATAATTAAGATAATATCACTTGTTTCATTGGTTATCCATCTAAGTTGCTTACTTGACTTTTTAAAACTAATTTTTTTTTTTATATCATTAAAATTGTTTATGTGTAGTAACATGTTTTATGTTATTGATAAAGGATACAGTAAAATGAAGGTCCACAATCCAAGGATGGGTATGGATGCTCTTCAAGTTTTTCAAGTGAGTCTTGCTGCAGCTAGATGCATATATACACTTTGTTTCAAAAAAAAACGTATGTTTACAAAATAATTATATAAGTAAAATAATTAAATTTTTTTAAAAATAAAAAAATTAATTTTTTTTTTAAATCAAAATACTGTGTTTTGATATGTACATAGGTAAAAATACAGTGTATAAGTGTTAAGTTGAGTCTTGAATTTTCAAAACTCCACTTGAGATTTTGTTAAGACCAAGCCACATAAATGCATAAAAAAAAATAAAGTCTTGTCTTAAGACAAAAAATCAAAAATTGATGATGTCAAATACTTGTAAATGTTACTTCATAAAAATAAATTGTTATAATTTTAAAGAAATAGCAACGTACTTATTTGTTATCAACTTAAGATGAATCCTAAATAATGAGTGTCATTCTATAAAATTGTAGTCTATACAAATTACCCAAGTACGTTCTTTGTGAGTTTAAATATTTGGCAAATTAAAATGACTATAAAATTGTAGTCTATACAAATTAAAATGACTAAAAATGGAAGTATTAAATTAAAATAAATTAATTAAACTGATTAATATGTGTTTTAACTTTTAAGCATGCATTTTAAAATTAATACTCTGTACGTTTTTAGGGAATATGTAAAAAATTTATCTAACTCTCATGACACTCATTAGCAATATCCTAAATATGGAGTAAATACTTGTTGAAATAAATATTTAGCACTTAGGTCCTGTTCACTTCACCTTAAAAAAATAATATTCAGTAAAAATAATTTCAGTTCAGGAAAAATCAGTAAACTTAAAGAAGAAATATAATAGAAAATCAGGTTCTGTAATTTCAGTTCTGTAAAAATAGTTTCAGTTCGGCAAAAATAAGGTGAAGTGAACGGGGCCTTATTGTTATTTGATTAAAAAAAATCTAGTACTTTGTATTAAACCCTACTTTTAAAGTTCTCTCTTTTTTATATTATTTTTTTTTTATTATTGTTTTTTTTTAAAAAAAAAGTAGTCAACCGGCCAAAAGCTATGTTACTTGGACTTTTTTCTTTTCACGCATTAAGTACTTAAGTCAAATCCTTAACACTCAGACGTATGTGAGATGCTTTGATACTTCATTAAATAGCTAAGTCGGACATTAGAACATGCATTTGTGTTGGATATGGATTCTCGAGTCTAGCCCAAAAGACAATTATCTCCTACATTGACAAAGAAAAGTAGGGTATTTTTTTTAACTTTCAAGAGAGTTATAGCTTTTTTATAAAAAAAAAAACAAGAGAGAGAGAAGAGAGGAGACTAGAAAATTCTTTATCCTTATTTAAAATTTTAAACATCTGAAATTAATAATATAATTAGTATGTGATTGTTGTTAATATGGTGAACACGTTAGCTTTGGTTTACATGGTTGCAGAGAAAGAATAAACCTGCACAAGAAGTAATTGCTATACATGTAATGTAGGCTACTGTCAACTATACATTTAAATGCTTTGCTTCTGAATACCGTTTTTGTTTTTTATTAGTTAAAGACAAATTCTTTGCTGAAAGTGACTAATTTGGTGAAGGTTGTTTAGACTATTCTTAGTATCATATGATCATGATAATGACGTTGCATTTCACATTTCGAAAGTATGTAAACTGAGTTTTTAGAGCAAATAAACATCATAATTAGCGAGAAATGTGATTAAAGGGGTTTAAATCGTAAGCCATAAGCTTCGCAAATTAGGGTTCATTGATAGTAAATTTTGAAAGTGGTTGTATTTATCCAAGTTATTGACCAAACCATGTTTTATCAAAAGAAGATTAAGGATAATAAAGTAAATTTCTTGATTGATTTCTTACAATATCTTGCCTATGAAATATAAAGCGGTTGCACTAAACTTTGAAGCGTAGGGATTTACATTATTTGGACAAAGCCGCAAATTGTAAAAGATTTTGATACGTTAAATTTTGGGAAAATATTATTTCTCTATATTTTCTTATTGTATTTTTCCCATTCATAATATTCGGCCACATCATAGACAATAGGAATATCAAATCATAATATTCCTAATTATCTTAACTTCCTAAATCTATATACAATATCTCACATATATCTTTTCACAATAATATCTCATATGATATTATTCTCATAATATCATATCACAATATACATTCCTATCTTAATACCCTCCCTCAAGTCGGAGGTGTAGATCTCCAACGTTCGATTTGGACAATAAAATAAAATCTGCATCTTGTTGTCATCATCAAATTGCAATATATAATCATCAAACGATCCGCCGAAAATCACAAAAAAAATCTTCTTGAATACTTGATCATGCCACGTTCTTCCTCTTCATTAAAATCATCAATTTTCACCATGATCAACATAGTCACAAAAAAAATCTATTTCTCATATAAAAAATTAAATTGTAAACTCTCACAATAATTCTCACACTATTGTACGTTAATTATGAAAATAACGTACTACGGCATACTAATTAAAAAAATTGTGAACTCTCACAATCTCACTGTACTGGACGCAAATAATGAATAATGTGTGCAATTGATCACTCCTCTTACACGAATACTTTTAAGTTTATTTTCTTCTCTCCCTTGATGAGAACGTCATTCTTTTCGAACCCATCAATCAGCAATCAAATAGGATCGTGTGAAAAAGGCCTCTTATCAGCCTATCAAATTGAAACCTTACACAAGTCAATCTATCCTGGATCAATAGACAGTGTCTCTTAAAAGTGAGGGAAAAGAGTTGGAGAATTCTCACGCTTAAAGTGCCGCTGATGTGGTTAATTGACCAAATGCAACTTTATTTTAATAGATGTTCGTATGTTAAATGTACATAGTCCAAAGTCTAATGCAAGTTAATACAAGAAAAGAGAGTCTACATACACGGTCACACAGATTACTTGTTTGCAAGTTGCAACTTGCAAGGGTCAATTGGGATTTGTGGGCTAGTAGCATAAGAAATGAGATCAAACCGTAAATACCAAGATATCTTAGTAATCTTACTATTATGGAACGAATCAATGTAACTTCGACATAGTTCGTATCTTACATTCTTACTTGATATTCCCTCCAATTTTAAATACTTGCTTTAAATCTCTATGCGCGGAATTTTAGGAGAAATTGGAGAAACTAAAAAAATGTGAAAGTAGTGGGGTAGGTGGAAGAATAAAAAATTGTAAAGCAAAAGTAGTTGAGAGAATTGGAGGAAAGAGAATATAAATATTGTAAACGCTTTTCAATTAAAGAAATGGAGCAAGTATTTAAAAACGGCCGGAAATAAAAAGTGGAGCAAGTATTTAAAAACGGAAGAAGTATTTGCGATATTTAACGCAGTGTGTAATTTGATATTATGTTTTTTTATAATTATTTTTATCTTAAATTCATAAGGCTTAAAGCTAGCCTAACAATTTTCATATAAAAATGATGTATATAACTATAATGTGTAGATCTTATTGATCATCACATGCTTAATATTTACTTGCTTAATACGAAGTACTCCGTACAAAGTATCACAGAAAAATTTTGTAGTTTTTTTTTTTCTTTTTTTTTTCCCCTATATTTGACTTTAATTTATTTTATTTTATTTTATTTTATTTTATTTTATTTTATTTTGGACCAAATTTCATCCAAATATTTCAGCGCTGTGGCAGCTCTAATGAAACAATCTAGCAACTTAGAACTTAATAAATACTAGGTGTAGTTTTGGGACTTATTTGGTTGAGAAAAATAATTTTTTTTTTAATTAAAAAAAAATAAAAAATATTCCAACCTTATAACAAGTTAGACTCTATTCCGTTTAACTTATATGTATGTTTTATTTACCCTTGTCATTTATCTGATGAACTTATATAAATTTATATCAATCTTATCTTAATTTAGTAGAATTTATTAAAACTTATCTGAATTTTATAAAATTTATTTTAGTTATGTTGCAAATTGAATTAAATTTCTTTTATCAACCTTTATCAGAACTTATTATCATAAACTTAACTTGATAAGTTCTAATAACATAACACATTCTTAACACTAACAAGTTCAAATAAAAAGTTTTTTGATATACTTGTAACGCATAAGTTCAACAAAATTAAATTACAACAAATAGAACATTAAGAAGTATTAGTATAAGACGATTCCTTTGCGAATTTAATATGGCGTGTGTCCTTTTTTTTTTTTTTTTTTTTTTGACAAGGTGTGTCCCATTTTCTACATTCCTTCTACTTATGTTTATAAGAACCAAGCAAATCTAGAATCTACACCACAATTTATGGCTCAAAAGTCCCCAAATTATGTGACATCAATTTTGATTACATTCATGAAGCATAATGAGGATATAAAAGTAGGCACCTCTTCTTTTTGCAACTACCTATGGTTCAAAAAAAGCCTTATTTGCATGCAACTCCTTTTGTCCTTTATTATCAGCAAAATCACCCAAAAATCATAAAGCTACTTTCAATTCTACTTTCAAGTCCACATTTTATTAACTTAGGAGCACATATTCTTCGAGCTTAAGCAAGACATTGTGGTTTCCACCAAGGGCTTTTTCGGAATTAATGTTAATTGAGGGCCACACTCCAATCAAGAGGCAACATATGAATCATAAATTTAAAGTTTTAAATAGAATTTTGTATGATTATTTATTTGATTTTGGTATGGTTGTTCATACCAAGCATATGGTGTGATTTGATGGGATTAACAAATATAATTTCAATGTAATTGGTTGATTATCTCAAGGTTAGTCTCATACATACTCCATCAATAACAAGATATTTATCAATTTGATAAAAAAATGACCAATTTACACTCGGGTCTACCACATACACGTACATTATGGACCTTATGGTCAGCTTCGTTCATTTCGAGCTCATACAAACTCCATCAATAACAAGATATTTCCAAATTCGATAATAGAATGAACATTATACACTCGGGTCAATCATATACACAATGGTTAATTTTCATTCATTTCGAGCTCTCGTATAGTTATATACACGTTACGGTCAATTTTCGTTCATATGACCAAGTGACCAAAAATGATAGGCTTAACATTTTGAGCTCTCCAACTGAATTTATGTAGGGTAAATATCTTGCCTAGTGTATGACGAAATTCAAAACTAACAAAGTTAAAGTATCAAAATATGCGGATTTTATTCCTAATTGATCAAGATTATACAGAACAAATTTGGAAAAGCAATTATGCTTTTTCAAAACAAGCTTACTTTTCATACATTAATTACGCTCAATTATTTGCAGAAAATTGATTGCTTTCCACCAATAATTAGAGTTAAATGATCAATAATTTCATTGAAGCAACTCATTTAATTGGAAAAATGACTGCAATTTTACTCTGTTTTCTATCATATTCTGCAGTTGCATGAAAAAAATTAAACAAATGATTATGAAATAAGAGAAGAAACAGATAATTATTTTAAACCATAATCAATAATATAAATAATGGAAAAACAAAATATGTGCCAATAAATGTACACACAAACGCATCAAACTGCGAACAAAATCGAAAATCCTAAGAACACACTCAAAAGTTAATCAAATACCAAAACTAGAACATCAAACCCTAAGATAATCAACGATAATTCATAATATATATATCGAAATGTATATATATAATACTATTATTACTACTGAAACACAAGAAAATCACGATACCATCCGCAGAAAGAAAATCAGAATCTCCAGAAAATTCACTAGTTAAGCCATAACAAATTCCTCAGATCTAGAGAAAAGAACCGAAGAATACGGCGGCGATTGCGACGGCGAGACCACCAGCGAGCGACGGAGCGACAATTCCGGCGGCGGAGGTAGGGCTTGGAGCTGGAGCATCAGCTGCCATGGCGACGCTGATGATAGCGAAGATGACGAAGATGACCGCCATGAAAGAAGCTTGAACTGATTTCGCCATTGTTGAAGAAATTGAAGGTTTTCTGAGGATAGAGAAAATGGAGGTTTTTTTTTGCAGTAATGGAGGAGAGAGAAAGTTGAGAGTTCGTGAGAATGAAGGTGAAATGTGGGGTTTTATAGAGGGGAGAAGACGGGCAGGTGAGTTGTTGGAACGGGCAGCTGACCGAGGTTTTTAGACTAGCTATTAGCGGATTGCCAGCTGTGTAAAGTGGGGGCCCACATTAATAGGGTTTTTAATGGGTGTTATAATTGATTATTATCCCACTAATTATGATTAGTATGAAATTAACATCACATGGTGTCCAATTGTCCATAATTTTTTGGAACGATTTTTATGTTTGATTTTTGTGAGTTTGTTTATGATTTTTACCATAAAAACTTGTTTGTTTAAGTGATTTTTATGCCAAAAGAATAGTGTATTGTACTATCAAAACTTGTTTTTTTTTATAGTGTTTGTCTTTGTCATAATTTGCATTTTTTATGGTTTCAAGTTAAAGGTTTTTTTTTCTTGAGGATTACTTGAATTATTGTTGAGGTTTACGAGGATTGAAGAGGAATGGTGGGTTGGGGAGAATTACATTCTCTTGGAGTTCAAGTGAAGGGGTCAAGGAGCATTAGACGAGCGGGGGCTATCAACATGCATGAGGTGCGTCAGGAGATTTTAGCCTCGAATCTCTTACGGAGTACTTTATATGTCTTTTTTAGTTGTAATATTTTGATGTTTGCATTATACGAATTATACTTGTATATACACAATTTGATTGTGATTTCTTATATTACTAATATGCATATATAGACTATAATCTATTCAAAAATAAGTTTTAATAAGGAAATTATTAGCTCATATAAGATACATATGTGTAATATAAGTTTACCAAAGATTAAACAAATTAAGATAAGTGAATATAACATGTCCTTTTAGGCATTATAAGAGAACAAATATCACCTTAATATTTTTTTTCAATATGTCAAATTTTCATAATTTATGTTGATAAATAAATACTAAGATGTTAATTGTCAAAATTGTATGTCAACAAATCTAGTCAAATTGCCACAATTAAAATGAAACGAAGGACTTAAGTGGTACAAAGAAGTTTACCTCTAAAAAAAAACATTCTAATCATTCTACTATAAAAAATGGATAAATAAATAAATTCTTACAGATCAAATATTACGAAGTTTTAAATTTGATGATGTGGAGGGCGTAGAGGTATGTAAATAAATAAACATCATAAACACTTTTATAACAAATTAGCGTTAAACGATTGTAGTTAACTACGTAGTACTATTAAACTCAAAAAAAACTACGTAGTACTATTAAACTCAATCAATTAATAAGTTTTTACGTATAATACACTCTTAGGTATAGATTTTCTACCTCATTAGTCATTAGTCATTCTCAACCATATTAACTTATTCCAAACTACTAAGAATTTCTTAATAATACATGTCACACATACAATTACTTGTTCGACTTAATTCATATTAACCTTTGGTCGTTATATTTATTCATAATTTTATGAAAAGTTTGAAAGTTAAAAATTCAAAAAAAAATGTATGATGAAATAGAGGTGTGAATGAGTGATGTTGGGGGCATATGCTGCCGTTGGGTTTGGGCTGGAAATGGGGCCCATTTATATGATGTTTACACTCTGGTAGGGTAGAGATGGTAGTTTACAAACAGCCACACTTGTCCTTCTTGTTAGATTAATATATCGACATCTCATATCATACTAAAATGTACTCTATTTGTTTAACGTTTAAGTAATCATAGTGTCTTACATCATCCTATATGAGCACCCAAGAGCTTAGAAATATCATGGACCAAGCCGAATTTGATTTAGTAGAAAGATTTATATCTCACAACTTTAAAGTTATACGATTTAATCTAATACAAACATAATAAATGAGAAAGTGGTTCACCAAAGGTTAGAATGGGACATGAGTCCACACGACCACTAGAGACCTTGGTGTTCAAGTTCATATAGGCTATTCCTTTGATCAACAGGGACACCACATAGTAATGAACTTATTGCTTGTATATGCTTTCGACTAATTCAAATTTGTGCTATCATCTTAAAAGCAAAAAAGGAAAAAAAAATCAATAAATGCTATAATATTACAAATTTTGTTTGAAGCTAAGGGTGTGATCTATTCATATGCTTTTTACTTATCTTATCTAAATTTACATGAACTTATCTAAATAAATCCGAACTTATTATATTTTATTTTAACTATAAAATGAACATTGATAACACTTATTAACCCTTTGCAAAACTTATCATATCTTATAATAAGTATTTTTCTGAACTTATTATAATAGTACTCCATGGTTTCCAATTCTCCATCCAATCCATTCTCTGCCACAAAACTTATAATCATTACGTTAACCTAAATTTATGACAATTTAAAACATATTCGAGCTTTTGAGTAGCTTTTAGATAATTTTTAATAGTCACAACAAGGCCTAAAAAAATGTAAATGTGATAATTAATTTGAGACTGAAAAAGAGCAACACAATAAAAAAAAAAAAAAAAAAATTGGCCCCAAAATATTGAGAAGTTTATGCGGAATAATCGGCGTGATTAAAACGTCCTGTGCTGTTGGCCTGGAGCTGTAACAAGCAGGTATTTTTTGACCTTTAATAGTTGTCGACATGCCAACATTGCCAAGTGTGTAATTTTCCAGAAGTTTCCTACTGTAAACTTACTGAAGCCTCTTTTTTCTTAATATATTTTCTCCATCATATTCCACACTCCACTAATCTCTTTATGCTTGGCATTTGATTACGCATGATATTCTTTTTCCAGATTACTACATTTGCGCACCAATTTTTGCTTTGAACTAAGCTTGCTTTTTTTTTTTTTTTTTTTTTTTTCATCCTTGTATTAGTATTCACTTAACATTTTTTCCCGTCAAGAAAATAAAATAAAAAAGTAATTCACTTTATCAATTGTGTTACACTTGTAAGGTTTTATTATACTGTTTCGATGTCATTTATTGCTAAGTTGATATGAAGATCAACAATTTTGATATTCTGTCTTTCTTAACCTTGAAAACATCATAGTACAAGAATATATATAGCAGAGACTCTTTGTTCAACAAGGACAAGGATAACTCACTATCTTATCACCAAATAATCTATCTTAAACTAGGATAATCCCACAATAATAGAGATAGAATAATATCACAAGATAATTATCTAAAGATAATATCCCAATACCCCCCCCCCCCCTCAAGTTGGAGCAGGGACACCTATGCCCAACTTGCAAAGTAATAATTGGAACCGATCTTTCCCAAGGGCCTTAGTAAATATATCTGCAAGTTGTGTTTTAGTAGGAACATATGAAGGAGAGATAGTACCGTCAGTTACAGCATCGCGCATAAAATGACAGTCGACCTCGATATGTTTAGTTCTTTCATGAAAAACCGAATTTTGGGCAATGTACAGGGCTGACTGACTGTCACAGAATAGGTTCATACCATTTTTGTGCTTAACTCCCAGTTCCGCTAGAAGTCGTTTCAACCATTTCAACTCACAAGTAGTAGCAGCCATAGCTCGATATTCTGCTTCAGTAGAGGATTTAGAAACAGTGGGTTGTTTCTTGGTCTTCCATGACACTGGAGAGAGACCTAAGAATATGAACCAACCACTCAAGGATCTTCTAGATAAAGGACAACTCGCCCAGTCTGAGTCACACCATCCTTCCAATTGCAGGGCACTATCCGAACGTAATAAAATACCTTGTCCTGGACTGTTGTTCAAATATCGGACAACCCTCAGCGCTGCAGCCCAATGCTCCGTCCTTGGAGCATGCATGAACTAGGATAAAATATGTACTGAGTAGGCAAGGTCTGGACGAGTGACGCCCAAATATATCAGGCGCCCAACAAGCCTCCTGTACTTCCCTGGGTCAGACAAAAATTCGCCTGTGGCAAGAGCTAAACGATGATTCTGTTCCATGGGAAATTCAACAGGTGTGTGAGACGTCATCCCTGATTCAGAAATAATATCCAAGGCATATTTTCGTTGACCGACAAAAATTCCCTGTTTATTTCGAGCCACCTCAAGGCCCTTTCATTTTAAAACAATCTCCCAAATAATTTTTGAACGATGCCATAGCACCGGAGTCATTTCCTGCAATTATAAGATCATCAACATAGACAAGTACATTTAATTGCACAAGTCCCTTTGACAGAGTGAATAGGGAATAATCAGAGTAAGATTGTTTGAATCCATAGTCTTTGAGTGCGGTTGTCAATTTAGCAAACCAACACCGAGGAGCTTGTTTCAGTCTATATAAAGACTTTTTCATTCTGCACACTTTATTAGAATTATTTTTAGAAAAACCTGGGGGGATCTTCATATATACCTCTTCTTCCAAATCTCCATGCAAGAAAGCGTTATGAACGTCCATCTGATGAATCTCCCAATTCTTTACTGCTGCAATGGCAAGAAAGGTACGAACAGTAACCATTTTCGCGACCGGGGCAAAAGTCTCATTATAATCAAGTCCCTCAATCTGATGGTGACCAAACACGACCAGTCTAGCTTTCAAGCGCTGCAGATTTCCATGCTCATCATATTTTTCTTTGTAAACCCACTTACTGCCAAGGGCCTTCTTCCCTGGAGGAAGTGGTTCTAAAACCCATGTACCTTGTTCTTCTAATGCCCTAATTTCGTCTGCCATTGCCTTCCTCCAGCCTTCATGTTTAATAGATTCTTTGAAAGTTTTTAGCTTGTTTCCCTTTGTAATTGCTGCAACATATGTTCTATGTTTGACAGAAAAATTATTTATACTGACACAATGTGTTAAAGGATAACCCATACTTGAAGAAGATGGTGCAGCGGAAGTGATATGTGATGTAGGTGTGTCTTTATTATTTCGGATAGCGGTGACAAAGTCACGCAGACGAACTGATGGAGCCTTACTCCTGAAGCCTCTTCCCATAGGTTGGTTATTTGCCATTACCGCTGCTGTTTGGCTCTCTGATTCGCCAAAAACCGATACAGATGCAGTGTCTGGGGCAGGTGCTGTTTGCTGAGATGTAGTTTGGGCAGCAGGGGCAGCGAGTGTACTTTCTGTCTCAGCAGCAGCAGGCGGTGCAAGTTCCTCAGCAGCAGGTGTGTGGTTACCCGGTGCAACTAATGGGTCAGAGGGTCTAGCAAAATGAGCCTCAAAATCTGAGTCGTCATAATCACCAACTGCAGAGGCATTATGGTGACTTTGCATGGCAACCGTGAGATCTTTGGTAGGTGTGGAATAGGGAAACTCGTTCTCAAAAAATTTCACGTCACGGGAAACAAATCTTTGCTTGGTTTCTAGGTCAAACAATTTCCAACCTTTCTTTCCAAATGGGTAACCTAGAAACACACATTTACGACTACGACTTGCAAATTTGTCTCCTTTACTTCGTTGATCATGCGCATGACATAAACACCCAAAGACCTTGATATGATAATAAGAAGGGGCTTTCTTAAACAATATCTCAAAAGGAGTTTTAAAATCTAACAATCTAGAGGGGGTTCGGTTTATTAGATGACACGCAGTTTGAATGCATTCTCCCCAAAATTTAAGAGGTAAATTAGCCTGGAAACGAAGTGCCCTGGCTACATTTAAAATATGCTGGTGTTTCCTTTCAACCCTCCCGTTTTGTTGAGGTGTCCCGACACATGAAGTTTAAAATATTATTCCGTTTTTATGAAAATAATCAAGTAAAGCATGAAATTCAGTTCCATTGTCACTGCGGATTGTTTTTATATCCTTTGAAAATTGTCTCTTAACCAAAGCAATGAAGTTAAGGAACGAGAATTCAACTTCAACTTTCTTATTTAACAAATAGGTCCACACGCTTCTAGAGAAATCATCCACAATTGTTAAAAAATAACGTGCACCACAAGATGCAGGAGTCTTATAAGGACCCCATAAATCCAGATGGATCAATTCAAAAAAATCACTTGCCTTATTTTCACTCATTGGGAAACTACTTCTATGTTGCTTGGCCCGGGGACAAACATCACAGGATTTATTTTTGCACTCAGAAAAACTATGATAGTTAAACGGGAGATGCTGTAAAACCTTGTCCGACGGATGTCCCATTCTTTGATGCCATATCTCAGGAGAGTTCTCTGTATTAATCTGGTATGTCTGCACTTCAGGAACACCGCGGAAATAATAAAGACCATCCACACGATCACCCGCTCCAATCACCTTCTTCATCGCTAGGTCCTGTATAACACAGATTTTGTCAGTAAATTGAAGAGTACATTTTAAATCGTCACATAATTGTGAAATAGAAATTAGATTGCAGTTTAATTGGGGAACAAATAAAACATTGTTCACGGTTAACCCTCCATCCAAGACCACTGTTCCAATCTTGGAAGCATAAGCGGATGTACCATCCTGGAAGACGCACCGGATAGTGAGTCAAATTTGTTACATTAATCATACATGACAGGTCAGAGGTTACATGATTCGATGCGCTTGTGTCTAGAATCCATTCACGCTTACCATGGAGTTTGGTTTTAAGAGAATTCAAGTGGTCTAATATTTGTTGAACCTGAGCAGGAGTTATGCCCGAGAGAGCTGCCGCATCACTAGTTGTGGGGCAGAATTGTGATAAGTCTGTGTTGATTGGGCGGTTGTTTTGTTTGCTCTTGCGGAGGAGGATGTGGATTGGCCCCTTCCACGCCCCTCATTCGTGCACCTGCACGTGAGGTAGACTGCCCACGACCTTGGCCTCGACCACCACGGGGACGGTCCCCCCACCAGTCTGGATATCCGCTTAACTGAAAACATCCCGATTCAAGATGTCCAACTCGATTGCAATGTGTGCAAAGGAGGTCGGAGTTGTCTGTCCGTGGGGTCTTGTTCTTCTGGTCCGTGGTAATTGTGAACGCCAAAGACGATTGATCACGCGACTGGGAAGATTCACCACCAAGAAGGCGCTCCGCTTGTACGACCTGTTGGTAGGCCTTGTTCACGTCTGGCAGAGGTTCTTGGGCTAACAATTGGCCTCGAATTGGACCATATTTTTCGTCCAACCCGAGAAGGAAGTGATGAAGGTAGTCATCCTCACGCAATTTTTCCATCTTCGAGACGATGTTGCATGTACAAAGCCCACACTCACATGACGGGATAGCCAAGTATGTATTTAGCTCATCCCAAATTTTTGCTAATCGTCCAAAATAAATAGCAACTGCCTCGGTCTTTTGTTGCTTGCAAAGGCCCAAAGAGGACTTTAATTGACAAATTCGAGTGCCGCTAACCACACAATAACGGTTCTTGATATTGGACCAGAGCAAACGTGCATCGTCATATGCCCCCAAAGAGGAGCGTGTTGGAACAACAAGTGTGTAGTGTGTGAATTTTGTGAAAAAACTCAAAGTCCCACATTGGTGGGAAATGAGAGTTTTACTCTCTTTATAATATAGAGAGTGGGCTAAAGAGGTGTGGCCCTTGGGCTACCCACATTTTGTGGAGAGGGAGGACCTATATGGTAAACCATCTATCACACACGCGCGCCGAGCCGGGTTGGGTCGGGTTTATTAAATAAACTTATTTTTTGGACAAGGCTAATTGCGTGATTAGTTCCTTGATTTTTGCTAAACGTTTTTGACTGATTACATTTGACCGTTTTTTCAAAACTGATTAATGGAGCGTTAATCATGCAAACGTTTTCACTGATTTTTTGCTAAACGTTTTGCCACGCATTAATCTTCTGTAACCGTTTTCAACGTTCAACTTATGACCGTTTTAATTGCGTGATTAGTGCCTAATTAAACAGCAGCAGTTACGTTGCAATTTTGCCTATAAAAGGCGTGTTGATTTCCTGTTTTTGATACACAAAAAAATACAGAAAGCAATCTTCTTCTCCTCTCTATTTTTCCTCACAAAAACAAAACCCTCGAGCAGTTTCTTTTCTTTTTGGTGTTTAGTTGCCCGGTGGTTTTGTGCAGTTCCACCGGTATAATTACAATAGAGAAAGGCTGTTTTATCCTGGGGAACATCCGGTTTAGTACGAACTGTTTGCACATTTTCAGGGCAGTGCCGTGAATGTTCTAAAGAAAGCGACATAGTCCGCGACTCAGTCTAATTTTCGGTAACTTTGTTCTTACTGTTTTTGTTCCCGCAGTTCCGTTTATAACAGAGCGTATGGAGGGATCAACAGTGTTTAAGAGCCATGACACCAGCATAGAGTTCACAGCAATCCAATCATCCAATTTCGCATGGTCCGTTGGTTTGGGTACGAAACCATCAATAAAACCAAACTTACGTTTGGCCCTCAATGAAATGGACACGGCTCGTGCCCACTCGTCATAGTTGTCGTCTTTGAGTTGAACAGGGGTAATAATATTTCCAGGGGCATCACTGGAGCCCAAATAATACACTAGATCAACAACCGGTTTGTCATCGGTGGAAGATGATGGCGTGGTCATTGAAAAAGAGCAGGCAGTGAAAGAAAAAAAATAAAATAAAAATATTTATGTGAAACCTGGCTGTGATACCATGCTAAGTTGATATGAAGATCAACAATTTTGATATTCTGTCTTTCTTAACCTTGAAAACATCAGAGTACAAGAATATATATAGCAGAGACTCCTTGTTCAACAAGGACAAGGATAACTCACTATCTTATCACCAAATAATCTATCTTAAACTAGGATAATCCCACAATAATAGAGATAGAATAATATCACAAGATAATTATCTAAAGATAATATCCCAATATTTATCTTATTTGGTTAAAGTTTGATGATATGGTACTCTGTAATATTTAAAACATGAAATCGAATCTTGTTTACATTTTTTTTTAGTGACTTTCTGATCAAAAGATATAATCCTTTCTATAGACTTCGCGGAACAAACTTTGTATGTCCTTTTTATAGACTTTACGGAACAAACTTTGTATTTCCTTTATATAGAATTCGCGGAACAAACTTTGTATAGAGAATCTAAGCTTTGACCAATGTATTGATCGATTTAGATGAAATGATGGTCTTGAGATTCAAAGAAGATCATGTCTAATTGGACTACTTAGAAATTTGAACTTTGACCAATAGAAAATAAGAGCAAAAAATGTGGCTGCTGGGATTCGAGCCCAGGTCTCCACGGCCACAACGTGGAATTCTAACCACTAAACTACAGCCACTGTGATGAACATAAACCGCATATATATTACATTTTGAAATTAAACATAACAAGTGAGACATTCAAACAACAAGCTGTCTAATGTCCATCACATTATGCATTCTATTCCTGTTCAATTATACTTGTACTATTTTGTGTACCAAATTATGTTTTAGTTCATCCTAAAGAAATGGATTATTTTCTGGATATACTTAACTAACTTAAGGTACTATTTTTTTTTTTTTCTATCACCGTAATTATACCCTTGTATGTATAGGTAATAATTTCAAAGAAAAACATGATAGTTTGTTAAAATACGTCATTAGTGAAAGATAAATCGAATTTAAACAAATTTTAGCAAGGTTTCTTGTATAGAACCCTAAATTAAATGTAAAATTTCGAACTACTGTAGCCCCTTTTTAAATTTAAGGACAAAGGAAGTATTGGTGACTAGACCAATTTATCTATTCTATGCGTATTATCTTAGACTGCTCATTTTCTTGCACCTTTCCGATTCTATCAGGCAATTTGCAACTGTACTCCCATGGTATTCATTAGATGCAGTATAAGATTAAGATTAAAGAAGCTTCAATCTTCATCTAGTCTAAAATTTCTTTGAGAAACACTTCAGTAGATATACAGTCCCTTAGGCCAGTTAATAAATTAACATTAAGATTTTCTGATCATGAATAAATTATGGTGATCTAGTCTAGTTAAAACATTATAACTTGCCAGTCTGCAATATGACTTCATCATCTACCGTCCCAGAAAAATTAACCAAAACCGTCACAAAGCAGAAAACGAATCTGCATGCATTGGGCAACCATTGTGTATTTGTGTATATGAAGACTAAATAAAGTATCAGAAGAGGCGTTAGGGTGATTCCATGATGGCCAGAACTGGTAGCTATTCGTTTGCTCCTTGTGCAGGCTCACGTTTGTGTGCATGCCAAGCATGGGGGTATATGGAAAAGAAACCTTCTGTCGATTATGCTAAACCACCTTAGCTGCGTTAGTTGGTTCATTGATCAAGGCTAAGAGGCTTTATCTAACTCTAAAGTTCAACTGCTAAAAATACATCAAAACTGACAAAAATGAGAGCGATACATCTCTAGTATATATCAATAAACTCCTGCAATATCGTCTTGTGTTATGCCACACCTATACATACACAAGCACAAAAGTTCAAAAAGCTAAGCCTCAATTACATCCAGTATTATTCTAAAATCTACAAGATCTCATCAATATAATTCTCCTATTATGATGCTAGCTCTAAACAGCTTTTGTACACCAGAAATATTCTGGGTAAATGTAGGCCAAAGAAAGAGGATGCAGCATGTGTCATCTGGGTGCGCAGCAACATCTGCGAGCTGTGGTTTTATACTTCATGTTTTAAAATGCTGATTACCTGTATATTCTCTTAATTTCTGTTTTTGTAATCTTCAAAATCAGATGCATATGCCAATATTCATTGTCAGAGACCAAGAACCTTAGGTGCTAATTGCAACAACGGCTCCAAGGAGCTTGGTGCAAATTTCCTAGCAAAGAGAAAACACAGTGTAGTATTCCTCCCATTGTATTCACAAGTCTTACTCTCCCTAACCTTCTTAAAAAACTCCACCGTGATGTCCCCTTTTCCAAAAGTAGCAGGGTGCGAACCGCCTCTTGACCAATCCACCCAAGTGATACTTCTGTTTGCCAGAAGATTTGGCGCTCGGATCGTAAGCATGGTGGGAAAATAGTGCTCATCCACATAACAATGAGGTCTACAAAACGCTTCAAACTTGGGGTGATAGATAGTGTCTTCAACTATGTTAATTGCCAGTCTTCTATCGATTTCAAACCATTGAGATCCTTTACGCCAGTCAGATAGATTAACCTCAGGGGCCATGCTCTCATTATATCGTCCCCTCCCATATGGCCCAGTGTCATCAAAGGCACCAAGAAAGCTATACTTGGATCCTGTGATGTAATTCACAGTTGTGCTAAAATTGTAGATTGGAATGCAAGATTCAGAAAGAAGTATGAACCACTCATTTGAAAAATCAAGCAATGCATTGGCAAGGAGCCTTCTTTCGGCATCACACATGCTCATCCTTCCCCATTCTGCCACCTGCAAAAAAAAAAATGCAAAAGGGTGAATTAGCCATATTTCTAGTTCTAAATATTTGAGACAAGCAAAACATCAAAAAAATGAAGTACTTTATATCAGCAAGTCAGTTAGGATACAAATTACAAATTAGCTATAATTATTCACATATTATAATTCATTACAATTAACATGCTAGTGACAATACAAAACCCCTGTTAAATCCCTCCATGATCTCAACACTTGTTACCGTCAACTTTCTCATCTCCAACACAGACTTTCACATCACAAACAATCTGACCACTGAACTTGAATCCATTCATCTTCCTCAAAATCATGACTTTCACCAAAGGATGACTCCCTTTTCTATCATCACAGCCTTAGAAATTTATAATTAGCTAAAGTTTACTATCCGCCCAAGATTGCAAACTTAATGCACTGGCAGACGACATCTTGCCAAGTAATTAACATTTGAGCAAGCCTTCACAATACCCAGAAACTTCCGCGATAAATTTACAGGTCTGACCTGTAATTTGGAGTGGATGGACATCAGAGGCAAATAATCAAGTAAAAGACAAGCCTGGAGGGCTCTCAGTGAGCTTTCTAATTTAACTGAACAAAGTACAGACAAGTGAAATCAGACCAAGAATAATGCATTTACAATAGAAAAATCATGTCAATGTCTAAAAAGACACACGCATACCTAACCCCACACACAGAGGACTTCCCATCATGTTTCAAACCTACGAAATTTCACAAAAAATACTTGTCTGCCAGTCACTTCGTCGAATAAAAATATGAAGATATACATCCCCCAATAGTGACAGAAGACCCAAGAGTACTCTCAAACTGCTAAGGAGAATAAGGCCATACCCCAGATTATCACATTGTGTAAGTCATCGAAATTTTCTGAACATGTAAACCATAGTGCTCTCTAGTTGGGGAAGAACATGCATAAATTCCCAGCTAAAATGCTCAGGCTTTACAGTAGGGCTCCGACAACCATGTTAAGTTGTGCCAACATGGAATAACTCAGATGTAATGAGACTATGAGAGGAAATCTATCAGTCACGGCATGAACTTTTACCAATAATAAGGGTACATAACATCTTGAGCAGAGGACGAGAAAGTTGCAAAATAAACCCGAAACTTGTTAGCAATCGTAGACAACCAAATTTAACAAGTAATAATTTGATGGACAGGCTATGCATGACTGCCTTAACCAGTACCTGAAAGGCTGAAATCCCCAGTCACTAAGACAAAAAATTCAAAATTTAAATCCCTAGAGCCAAATAAATACAAAGTATTAGACTTTTGCACCTGACCAAAGAATCATACCCCAAAAAACCCAAAAATATTCCTCAACAACTTACTTTAAATCTTCTCTAGTATTGATGCTGACCCTCCATAACTTGCTCATACATGCCTTTTTTCCCCACACATGTATGAAACTAGTAAAAATCCAGTAATTGCACCAGAATTAACCTTGTTCCTTCAACATCAAAGGGCTCTGAATAGCCCGTCTATATAATGATCAATACTTTGGCACACAAAGCACATTAGAATTCAGCAGTCACTCCAATTGTTAATTTACTATCCAAAGTCAGTGGCCCAGTGTAAGCTCTGATGAATGCACTGAATACACAAAATGATGCAGGGAGTTTGGTTGAGAAAAGTTTAAGGCCAAAAGGTAGGTTTGACAGGTCCAATCCTTAAAAAGGATACTGGTTAATAGAATATTGGAAGAGAAATTTGAGTCCCAAAGGATAATTTTGAAAGAGATAAGGGGAGCTTTTAGGATGAAAGGGTTCAAGACGTAGACTATGTAGTTGTAAAATTACTATTAAACCCTAAAGTTACTCAAATTTAATACCTTTTACCGAAAGTCCTCAAAACCCGGCAAAAAAAATTAAGCCAACATTTTTATTGGTCATTTTACATAATTAAGTAGCTATCAACTAACTGCAATTTACCAAACACTTAACCAACAACTAGTCAAACCACCTAATGCAACTAACAGTTAGTTGCCAAACAAGGCCTTAAAGATGTGCTCACTTCGGAAAGGTGATAAGGACATGAAAATGTGTTGAAAACCTTTTTTCCACAGGGGTTCAAGTCCTCTAGGGTCTACACTACCTCTCAAAATAACCCTCACTGAAGGTCAAAAAGGATCACAAGATAAATTACAGGCTCACAAGTTATATGATGTATAAAAATATAATAGTTCCCAATTCAAAAATTTAACACAGGTAATATAAAGCTATAACCCATCCTCTAATCCATCATAAAATTCTGATTATTGATATTTCACAACACCTCAGAAAGTAGCAATGCAAGATTTCTTCAACAACATTTAAGTGACTAAATTGCCGTTAAACACTCTCTTGACCTTATAAGAATTTGAGGTATGGACTATATAAGATTGCTGCGACTCAATTTTGTTGAATCATTATACATTGAAGCTTCTACAAGCTTATAGTTACTTAATTGAATACAGTGTACAACATCTTAAATGGCGTGGTGCCTAGAGGAGTAAGAGTTACATATCATTCAATTTCTAACAACCATCAGGGGTGCAAGTAGAAACAGTCCTTGCAATCAATGCTTACTTAAAGCTACACATACCATAACATAAATATAGTATCTTACAAAAGGTCCTAACAGTGGCGGTTTTAGGACAATCAAATTCATGCAACCATATGCTGCAATTGGACAAAGACAGTTCATAGACAATTGATTGGAAAATTAATGAGATAGTAACAACATATATTAATTGCATAACACTAAGTTTACTCATTACAAAGATACTCTCTTTCCTTCTCATAACAACATAATTTGGGTTCTACCAAAAGCTGCAGAATAAGTTAAAGGCTTGATTACTGAATTTTTTTTTCTTAAAGCATGTGACACCCCTAATAGACATAGTCACACCTAAAACCTCGCAAATCGATCAGAATACCCCTAATGGCTCACATTAGTATAAGCCATATGATCAACAATGTAATAGACAAAGTGCAATAAAATTCACATTTGTGCACATATTCATCAATATAATGGAAGGCAATTACATAATTAAGCACATAAATAGCACAAAAACATAAAGATTTGAACACAAAGTAGCATACACAATCAGGCAAACAGTTTAGCAAAAAATGAATTAACAATTCAAAATGCAAACAATAAAATTGAGCACAAAGGTAGTGAGAATCATACCTTGCTAGGTATATGCTTCTTGTAAAAAACTGATGTGGGAGGAAACTCCTCATTGTAAGATGGCAACGAGTGAACATAGATCGAAAACCGCCCCTCGTGCCCCTTAAAGTACCTCTCCCAAAGAGGTGCCAATGGCAATGGTCCCTTAGACAAGAACATGAATGCAATCTTAGGATTCCTGTCAAAAGGGTATTTCCTAATCTTTGGCACCAATGTGGCTCTCCAAAAGAGCTCTTCATCACTCATTGTATGCATCAAATTAGATGGGGGTCTAATCCACTGATCTAAACCACTAGACTCACCAATACATGGCTCTAAACTAGGCTTCACAACTCCAGCAACGCTGTCGAAACTGAATCGCCTAAATGTACTAAGACTAATGAAAGAAAACAACACACATAACACCAAGAACATCAAAAATACCAACAGTAATCTCACTGATATACCCCTAGTTCTAGTTACAGGAACTGGGTCCTTCCCTTCTTCTATTGCCATTATAACCCTTGTTTATTTGCTCAAAATTTACTTAAACAACAAGATCAAAGATACCCTTTTGCCTAAAATCACTCAAAAACTCCCACACTTACCCAATTATCTCAAATTTCTGAGAAATGGGTGATGAAATTAATCAATACCCGTCACAAAATGAACCTCTGTAGCATCAAAAACGATGCCAGATCTGTAATAAAAAGAGCTGAATTTATAGTAAAATGGATTATTTAGTGGGAAATAACAAAGATTGAAACTACAAAATATCTGATTAAAAAGGTAAGAAAAATCATAAGGTGATATATGTTAATCAAAATATTGCCAAAATAAACTGATACCAAAATCAAAACATATCATACTGATTTATTTATTGGAAGGGCTAGTGGACAATAATGGGTGGTCAAAAAAGTGGGAAAATTTAATTAGAGTGAGTCAAAGAAATTTTAATAAAAAAAAAAAAAAAAAAAAAAAAAACAAAAACAAAAACAAAAAAAAAAAGTTGAAGAAAAAAATTGGGGAAGTTTTGAAATTAGGGAAATAAAGAAAGATGGAAAGAGAAAGAAAAGAAAATCTGGGATGGGGGGAAATATAGGAGGATACTCGTAAGAGGATTTTATGTTGGGATTTTCCAGGTTTTTGGAGTATGTCTTTCGTATCACGCAGTAGTCGCCTTTGTCGGAGGCACTTTTTTGTCAAAAAATTAAACTTGGAATTTCCCTAATGATTGCCAAGTAATTAGGATAATTAGCGTAGGTCCAAAATGTTCATCACTCATCAAAATTTTTACTCCTTCCGTTTCTTAATAAAATTAAACGAAATTTGTATTTATACTCTATAATATGCATGTATAATTGTGAATGTTATAAAATGTTACTTTATTTTATTAAACGACATATTTGCAACATTGGTTTTTGCAAATCATTATTTTCGAATATTCTCAACACCTTCTATTTGGTCCAGCCTATTATTTCCTTTTCCCATTTACGCAGTTACGTCACTTGCAAAGTTGCGGTTGTTCTTTTTTTTTCCCACCAACAATTATAATTACCACAATTAACTCTACTTGTCCTTTAGGTTATTAATTTATACTTCGCATAAAGTATCCAAAATCCTTTCTAAATTACATGAAAACCTAAGTATTTGTACTATTTAGGAATGGAGAGTAGCTTAAATATGAAATTATGTAATCTCTTTCTCCTTTAAAGATCGCTTTACTTGACTTTATATAATTTTCAAGACAGGTTGAGATGGTAGCTGTATGACTATTATGTGTTTGAGCCTAGAGGTTATGGGTTCGAATCTAGCTCAAAGCATAATTTATTTTGTTAAATGAAGTGGCAAGCCTACGTGGGACATATGCTTTGGATAGTGACGTGGCATTGTGACATGGTGCGTATACTTTGAAGAGTAACATGTGGCACCCTTTCTTTGAAAGGAACACCTTTTAATATATAGTAAATCTCTAATTTCCATGTATAAAAGTGATAAAAAAAAAATTGATATTTAAAAAAAAAAAAACAAATTTAACAAGACCTCACATATTTATTTATACAAAGTATAAATTAGTGAAAATTTATTGTCCAAAACTTTATTTAGTTAAGCCCAAAAGGATTGTGCATATTATATGTTTATATGAGGTCAGACTCACCTCAAATTAATTTTTCACCCGATATTATATGAACTAAACTTGTTAAATCAAATTAGCCATAATATCCCTTCTTTATACACCTAATTGGATATGATTAGACTCAAATAGCATCAGGAACTTATTTTTTATAAGATAAATTGAACATATCCCAAATTACTACTTCGTATAACGTAAAAAAAAAAAAATAAAAAATAAAGCAAGGAGCTTGGTGATAAGTTGGATATAGTTAACATAAATAAGTTATTATGAGTATATTATGTTTAGGAAAGTCTTGCGCCAGAAGAATTTTTATCTTTGTGCATCAAGGAGTTCATCCGTTTGTTTATATAGAGGGGTTAGTAAGGTTTCTAGGGTAGAATTACTTAATACAAAAAAATTAGGGATTAAAAAAAAAGTGAGAATTTTATCAATGGCTTTACAGAATAACTCTGATGAAGTTGTGATCGCTTGTGATCATCACTCGGAGTGGCCGGCCGGAACACGTAAAGTAGAGGTACTTGTATGGTACGAAGAGTGGGAAAGAACGATCAAATGTCGTGACAAAGAAGATGAAAGTTGGTACGTTAAAAGAGATAAAAGATCGTTCTCATTGGGAAAGTTTAATCCGGTAGATTGCGAAGAATGCAAAGCTTGGTTATTGAATTTCCTTGAATCTTTCGTGTTTCACCCTAACCCGAATGATGTGTTACATGATCTATACAAGAAGGTTTCGAGTCTTCGATTTAAAGTAGCTATGGCACATGACGTGGAAATTTGTGGGACTAGTTACGAGATTATTAACCACATTGAGCGACATTGCATGTCACACGATAAAGAGTGGTTGATCACTTGGGTAGACTTTCGGGAACAACCACATGAGCAACATCCATCATTGCGCGCAGTGGAGATGGCTAATAAGGCCGGGAATTTGCCTAAGAAGCTTGATGGGTTTACTTGTGCTATATGTCTTGAAGGGGTTACAAACAAGGGGAAGAAGAGGAAGAGATCGAGTTATGATAATAAAGAAGTAGCGCGACAAGAAGAACAAGATTGTGTTGATGCCAAAGTATGTGACATGTCTACCAGAGTTATAAGATTGTTGTCATGCCATCATATGTTCCATAAATCTTGCATGGATAGATGGGTAAAGGATGGTCGTCGTTATACTTGTCCACTTTGCCGAGTACAGTTGCTGAAAAGATCAAGGTGTTGTTCTCAATGGGGTCTTGCTAAGAATAGGGCTTTGGATCATTCCAAGGCCATTAAGGTCGACATTGATCAATTATATATGTAGTGAGGTGTTTAGTGTTAATCCGGATCATGTAACCTATGGAATGTATAACCTTTGGTTTTTTCTAATATTTTTTATTCATGTAATCAAAATTACAAGATTTTAATCTTGTTTACCATATGTGTAAAAACATTTTCATTTCAATAATGTATAATATGATCTGAAGCTTTTCAAGAATTTCAACTATGCCGTAGGTTTAAGGGTCTAACTACTCAACAAATTTTTTGGTGGTGATTTGTTTTGGTCACTAGTTTTGTGACATTTGTTTTTTCCTTAAGGCAAATATAAAATAAGTTGCATTTTAGAATTTGGAGGGCAATTAGTCATTTGTTGGACCAAAAATCAGGTCCATAATATTAAAAGGCATGAATCAATTATCAACTGTTGCAGCAATTTCTTGATTGTAACCTGTTCTTTGAGCTAATAAACCAATCGCTTTAACCAGATGAGAGTTTTATTTACTACAGAAGAAACTTTCTGCATCTATTAACCAGTATTTATAATAAAATCTTGGAAACAAAATTATTTTGAGATGAAACACATTTAATTCTGCGAGAGGCTTGAGAAGACAGTCATTCAACTGACTGTCCGGGCATGACAAATACAAATATAAGAGGGCAAGGAAACAACAGAATTAGGAGTTGAACACATCATTTCACAAAGCATCAAAGTAGCCAGCCAAAGAGCCTTCAAGAAACTTGGTGAAATACACGTTTTGATAACCAACAAACGAAAAGTAGTTTGTCAAGCAGTAAGCTGTGCTACATTTACACTAGCATAGACATTCAAGTATGGAATTCATAGTTCTAAGCAGTTTTAATGTACTGGTTAAGTTCACACTTCATTTGTCAGTGGCTGATTCTCAAGAACTGTGCATGTAAACACCACCCTCCCTATTACCACCTTCTCTGCTTCATGTCTTCATTACATCGAAACGTGATTGCAGGTTACTGACAGAAGTTGGCATTTTCTTCTTTTCATCATAATCAGCCCAGTCCCCGTCCGACAGGTCCACATTTTCGAAAACAGTACCAGCAGTCTGCACATAAAAGATTAAACTTATATCAGGCAACAATCAGTAAAGTGTAGACGGCAAATGAAATCAAAAGAACTATCTAATAACAATGTTACTTTTCAAAAGTCTTATTCCCACAACTAATATGGATTTCTGACCCTAAGCCAACAGACAGATGTTCCTTCCATGGCTAACAGCTAGAGATGAGAATGTTTAAGCTTGCACAATCAGGTAGATTACCAAGCCCTCACTTCAAAAATAAGTAAGCTTATCATAATGTCAACTAGCATAGATGAGCATTAAGGTAAAGCAGCAAAGGGGAAGGGGTATTCATGTTGATGTGATTGGACAAATGGTGCTGGCACGAGGAAAACGCATAGGCAAAAATGTCATGCCCACGGACACCATCATCACATGAAGAGATAATATGGGAACTTAAACCGATGAATCTAGCAAATTTCAATACACAAATTACACAAGAGAGACTTACAGTTACAATTTTCCACTGATCACCACCAAAGGAGTAGTCCACTGGCTCCAAACCCCGGCAGTCAAAGCTCATCAAAGGGACAAACTTTCCTGCTTCACAGTCATCACCTGTTAGATAGCGGCCAGATTTTGGTATCATTGTAATAGTACCCTCCCTGCCACAGAACTTGCACTGAAATAATGAAAGGGTGACTGATTAGCAACAAGCCAAAAACACAATGTAACTATCACCATTACCAATGTAAGAAAATCCAAAATTTAGAAGGCAATAACACACAAAAAGCAACAGAATTTTAATAGCTGGAATGGAACAAAGTTAACAGCTCACAGAAAATTTACACATTGTAATGTAATTCAGGCATCAAATGTCAATTAAGTGTAAACCAGAAAAAATGCAGAAATGCAACACGTGATTCATACAGATCAAAGCATCAAACGCATTCTATAAGCTGCAGGACATTATTCAAGGCTTAGTCAATACTGATATAGCAACAACGTAAGCCATATATCACTCGAACGGGCACACTATTATTGAAAAAGATGGAATCAGTACAGCAAATGACTGAACAATAGATAAAAAAAAAAATAAAAAAAAAAAAGAATTCTAATAGCCAGAGCAGAAGTACTAGTACAACACCAATACACTATCATAAACCATTCCCCAAGTGCCAATACAAGGCCATCAATTGACATCCGGAAGAAACATATTAAACAAGTCCTAACTCCTAAGCAAATAATCCTAAGATAACAGAATTGCAGAATTTTCATACCAAACTTAAACGCTATCTCATGTTCAACAGTTCAATAAATCAGACAGGAATCAAAACAACGAGGAGAAATTTCCAGTTTGCAACCCTGGTGTTCATAATCCTTAATACATGTTCAATACTCCTGTAATGGATGAAGAAGCTTAAGGGGTATTCAACTCGCTTCTAGCAAATTGACGAAAGATCATCACTAAACATAAAAGATGAAAGTACAAAGCTCCTACGAGTTCTCAAAAACTTTAAAACACTTTCCTTCACTATAAGATACGCTAAAAATAGACTTCATAAACACTGATCATCTTACAGATAACACACATTTTTGTAACCTTCAGTAAGATAAATACAGCATATGATTCATTGATCAACACATAACTACAATCACTACAATAACCATGTAACATTTACAGTAAGATAAATGCAGCATATGATTCATTGATCAACACATAACTACAATCACTACAATAACCAAGAAATAGTCAATATAATGCTAAAACCCTCATGAAACTAAATGGCAAGAAATTAGTCCAGAAAAAGAAATAAACACTGACAAAACCAATCAATAGTGCCAAAATACTACCTCCATTCAAATATAATTGTAAAATTACTCATTCAAATTACACTTTCTACGCGACAACTAAATCTCAAATAGAAGCGAGCACAATCAAATCAGAATAGAACAACAGATTATCAGAGAGTAATAGAGATAAACCTTCTGAACAAGATTAGCCTGGCCACGACTCTTAGGGATAGGAACAACTTCTCCCAACATCACATAACTCTCCTTCTCAGTCACCTCTCCACAATTCCCACATTTCACCTGCAAAAACCCACAATCAATTTTGACTAAAAACACATTACTCAAGAAATACAAGCTTAAATAATCATTGTACACCATCTAACATACGCAATTACACAAGGAGGTGACAATCGGGTCGTTCGGATACAAACCCAACATCCATACTCGCCCGAGGCGTAATATTAAGTTCAAATTACATCAACCCCACCAATTTAACAAAACTAAAATTACATAAAAAAGCAAGAGAGAAAGAAAGAAAGACCTTGAAGTAGTAAAGGAAGTTAGGATCATCAAGGCCGCCCATTGGTTGAATGGTGGAAACATTTTCGACTTCAGCAGTGATCATGAGGTTGAAGGTCACCATTTTTGGCGTTGATTGTAAGCTTTGTTTCTCTCTCTTTCTTGCAGAAGAAGAGTCTCTCTCCTTAAATGTTTAGTTGATGATGGTGGTCAAATGGGAAATGGGAAATGGGTTGTATTTGTGATTTGGGTTGTTGTTTGGTTTAGGTCCGGATGATTCTAGTATTATGGGGCTGAATTGATATCATGTGTACAAGTATAAAATTTACCCAATCTGTGAAGCGGTTTTGATTTGTTAAGGTGTCAATTTGAGTAATTAGGTCGGTTTAGTTAAGTCGGTGCTCGAGTCTATTAAAAGTTTGAGTCAATGCTAAATGTCTAAATTACTAAGCCTATAAAAATTGAAATTTGGATCGGATTACTTTCGAGTTACGTTATATTTTGGAGTTCGAACCCCTGACAAAATTTGGGTAAGAGTTAATAATATATTTTACGGAGTAAATGATATTTTTTTAAAAATAGTTTTAAATGATATTTTAAAGCACTATATTGTCAAATTTCAATATATTGGATTAATTGTTTCAGTTATTGTTTTGAATCCTAAAATATTTGATTGCTAATTAATTGAAGCTAGTAAATTTATTTTTCCTAAACTTATTGATTGATGAATGTGTATAACTAGAATTTTTTTTTTTTTCCGTTGTTGTTTTTGTTGTAAATTTTCTTTCTTTCCTTTCTTCCAAATTTTTCTTGATATAAAATTAGAATTGGAATCTTTTTATTTTGGTAAGTCTTGTATGTGGTTTGTTGTTGTTGTTGTTTTTGTTGTAAATTTTCTTTCTTTCCTTTCTTCCAAATTTTTCTTGATATAAAATTCCAAATTTTTCTTGATATAAAATTAGAATTGGAATCTTTTTATTTTGGTAAGTCTTGTATGTGGTGTGGCCACATTGGTTTATAAGATTAATCTTCATTTATATGTATAATTAACCTTATTTAATCTCAAGAGTAATTTCATTTTGTCCATAAAAGTAACCCAAATTCATTATACGAATAAAATCAAGTAATTTAGAAATAAGTAACCCCATTTGTTCATTCGAGTAATCCCTATATTTTTGTTTTAAAAACTAAAAGAATGATACCACTTATTTAATAGAGTAACCCCTTTTTCTCATTTAAATAACCTACATACGTTAAGGTACCCCTATTTGCTCATCACCGTGACCCCTATTACTTAATTAATTGCCTTTTATGTGATTATGTGAAGTGGCCACACCAGGAGGCTAGTCCCATATAAGAATTTGAGTAGATGACGTGGCAAGTGTGGTGGCGCTATGAAAAGGGAGTATTTGGTGTGCTCTCTTTAACTTGGGCTAATTCTAAATAACACTTCTTCCTATTTAGTAAAATTGCAATAATTAGACTTTTTGCGTAATTCATAACTCTTGTTTGACTATATATTACTGTATGATATTCGTATAGAGAAACTGCTGTTCAAAATCCTTCGAATTCCTTAACCACTGATTTTACCACACTTATAGCATACCATACGAATTCCTTCGTATTGTATCCTCCATACTCTACCTTTTAACCAAAATCTTACTCATTAATAAACAAAATAAAAACCAAAAAATACCTGATTGAAGAGGTTTGCCGTATACCCACTGCGGTACTCTCCCAACGCCAGGCCAACGGAAGAAGTAACCTCTCACAGAGAAGCTGAATACAATACAAAATTCAAGATTAATGCAAAAGGAGCTAAGAGTTACCTTGAATGAGTAAGTCAAGCTTCAATTTTAGCAACGTTTACGGAAACCCCTGAAATCTGTTGCTTCAAAATCACCATTTTCGGTTTCTCTCTCCAGTTGTTTTTGTTGTGAATGGTGGTGAAATGTAGAGGCCTGGTGTTGTAATAAAGCTCGTTTTATGTTTTCTTAATTTTTTTTTATTTTTTTTTTTGTTTCTGAACCTTCCACGGGTTTATTTTAACTCTCTTTATTACTTTGACTTTTTTTTTTTTTTTTTTTTGGAGGGATTGTTTTTGGAGATAATTAGGATTAAATGACATGATTATTGTCATATGTATTAATAATTCTCAATTCTCAAGATTCTCAAACAATTCCAAAAACTCAATAATAATTTGGATAATAATTCAAGTGATAAAAACCAATTCCTTTTTAAAAACTCAATTCCTCTCCTAAGTGTGCACACCCCCCCAATCTAGTATGTTTATATTGAAAGGTTATTCTTGAGGAAAGACTAGGTCATACAAAGTCCATAGTCTTCAATGAATCCGCATAGTGGGATTAATATAATAATAATGCTTGTAATACTTTTAATAAATAATTCAATAAATCCTCATAAAATTCCTCCGTTGAATAATATCAACCTTTATAATAAAATAATTCAAAACTCTTTTTATTTAAATCAACATACTTTTAAAATCAACCTTTAATAAATACTTGAGAATTAAATCTCATATTAATAACTTTTCAAAAATCAATTATAACTCTTCCTTTCGAGATCCAAAAACTTTTATTTTATTTAACAAGATTTTCGAATCAATTCCTTTATTTAAACATGATTAGTAATTCAAGACATTCAAATCATGATATTAAAATCAATCCTTCAAATACATTTATTAAAGCATATATTAAAATCAATTTTTTCAAACATACTTTATTTCATAAATCATAATTCAAATCAATTTAATTCAATCACCAATAAAATTATATAAAATATGCTATTTAAACTAATCACTTTCAAAGGTATCTAACCACCTAAACGTACTTTGATTTCGACTCTCAATCAACACTTCGCATTTTCAAAGTTCAATCACGAATACACCTTGCAATTAACATAACCATAAGGTTATCACAACATCTTTAGACATAAACCCAAATCTAATGTGCATGGACTATAAAACTCTTTAAAAATAATACTTTAATATAAAATTATAGCTTTGAATAAGTATTTATATTTTAGAAAACTAACCATGAAGAAAATTAAGGAATAGGATTAAAGAGAATTGAATTTGCGTTGGAAAGAATAAGCAAAACTTTTAGAGGCTATAACTTCTTCAATATAACTTTGAATTGGGTGATTCTTGAGCCTAACTTCAAGGATTTTGTGAGAGGAACAATTTTATGTGAAATAGAAAAACCCCAAAACTTACCAGAAGAACCCAAAAATTGGCTCCAAAGATATACGGGTTGATTTTCTTTTAAAAAAGAGGAGAAGAAAAGTAGGAAAAGGTTGAGGGAAAAGAAGAGTAAGAGAGAAGAAGAGAATTAAGTTTTTAGTGTGAAGTATTAGGGGGTATTTATAGGCTTATGAATGAAAGAATTAAGGTAAGATTTTGTAGGAAAAATTATGGTAAATTTAGTTTAAGGAATTACTTGGAAAAGAGAGTTAAAGAATTTAGGAAAGTCTAGTTTATGGTGATTAAGAATTGAAGAAATAAGGTAAGTATGTGGTCATGAAATATTAAATGGTAAGTGGCTTTGCTTGGGGAATAATCAATAATGATTTAAGGAAAATAAATTGTATGATCAAATCTTTGTGAGATGGAGAATAAGAATTAAGGAATTTAAGGAAGATAATTAAAATACAAAACTAACAAAATAATTAACCCAAAATTAACATAGGGTGACTGAAAATATTGAGCATATCCATGCTCATATGTTCAGACCTCCACTACTAGTTTTAGGAAAATATTTACTAGATTTTAAGGATTAAAAATGATTGTGTAAATAATATATTTTGTAGAAAATAATTAATTAGAATATATTAATTTAAAACTAACTTAATTAACTAATAAAAATCAGATTTTCTACACTTAGAAAATCCGAAAATCTCATTAATTAATTTAGGAATTTCGGCCCTTTAATTTATAAATAAGAAATATAATTTTTGTTAATTAATATACCCGAAAATATACATATATATATATGTGTGTGTGTGTGTGTACGGTTTTTATTAAAATAATGGATAATAAATCTTATCCAAAATCCAAAATAATCATCGAGTTTTGAAAATGTTGTTGACCCCAAAATTCAAATATCATTCTGGCCCCAAAATGTTGTTGGCCCCAAAATTCAAATATCATATTGGCTCCAAAATTCAAATTGTAAAATAAATTACTAAAATACCCTTTTTAAAAAATACTAATTAATTAATTAATTGAAAAATACGTTTCAAAAATACGGGATATTACAAAACTAATCTAAAAGGCTCTAATTTTTAGCTTTTTACAAATTAGCTTATTTGCCTCAATAAGTTCATTTAAAAAGCTTACGGTTATATCAAACAACCAAATTAGATGATTAATATAGTCAAACCTCTAGTTTGGTTAAATAAGCTCATTTTTGGTAAAAACTCTAAAATCCAAACATGGCCGTCAAAATTCTTCCTTATCACTACCAAGTTCATGTGAGTATGTACAATGGCCTTTTTACATCAATAAAAGCCTGTAGGAAGGAAAGACGATATTGCTACACAGCTATACTAGGCTCACATCTTCATTAGATATCTAGCTTAGGACTTTACATAAAAACCACAAACAGAGCCAGATAAATTGTGTTCATAGCATATACATAGATCATTTTGAATATCTCTTTGATTAAATCCAAAACAGAAAAAGAAATTCCAGAAACATTCTAAAGTCTTACATGGATTAGTTGTAACCTCAAGGAAATACAATATCTACACATCAGTAACCCTATAACCAGATCAGACACAAGGATTCTACAAGATATGAAGTATATTATAAAACAAGAACAGTTAAAGTCGCGAAATTATGAGGAATCACCGGTCGTATTCATTAACCCCGTCACAGTGAATTTAGTTGTACTCGTAGTGCCGTCTTTCATCCTGTATAGACTGGAAAATACGTGCAGCTGATTCCCTTGTAGATTTTTGTGGAACAACTCTGATTACTCTAGTTGGCTTCTCAGTTGGAGAGCCCTCAGAAATCTGGATGGTTGGAGCCGCAGGAAAAAGAGGAAGTGCATCTCTTCCTTCCATGAGAGGAACTGTACCCGTTTCCTGTGTTCTTTCACTGGGGCTGCTAGCTGTGCTTCCTTGCAGCTCGCGTTCCCTAGGGGGGCGGGGTCTTGCAGCAGGTGCAATGGTCCCTTTCTTTTGACTAGGCACATTGACCGAACCCTGATGTTGCATGCTGCCAAAAATAGCACTGGTTCCTACAAGCTGACCTGTTTGACTATATGGATTTGGACCTGAGAACTGGTTCAGTTGCTCTACAGTTGAGCCTGATACACTTGGGCTCATCATGGGCATGCCATATGGAGGAAAGTAACCCTGCCCGCCAAAATGCATGCCTGGTGGCATTCCCATCCCTTGTAGATAAGGTGGAGTTGGCATTCCATAAGCCGGATTCATCACAGGTGTAAGGCCTTCAGGCCCACAAACTGGGCCTGTAAATCCAGGTGCAGGATATGGCTTGTATACGAGACCTTCTGAAGGGGACATCACAGGCACCAACCATTGATGAGGGCCTGGTTGATGGAAGCTCCAGGGATTCATTTTCGGATCCATATTGGCCGGTGGAAATGATGACCCTATGTTGACAGAGGAAGGCTGATAAGCTGCAGGCTGGATAGCATTTTGAGTTGGGACCGGAGGCAACTTAGCAACTGCATTCTCAGCTGTACCTTCCATCTTATCAGTTGCCTTTTGGGAATCATCTTTTGACGAGCTCTTACGAGCAAGAGCTTTTACTGCAAACTCTGAAGAATATTTCTTCACAGCAGAATCCTTCAAAGAAGATTTACCCACAAAAGCAGTGCCTTCTAGCAGCAAATCTGGGGATTCTGCAATAAGTTTTTGTACCTACAAAATATTCCAAAGGTCTCAAAATATGAGGTTTAAACACAGAACAGTAGTATCCTCTTTAAACACATAACAGTAGTATCCTCACAAGTCTTTCTATGTATCTTTAAAATACCTTTATCAATCTGTGCAACTCGAATATTTGAACAGCAAACAATCTTTGTTGACTGAAAAGAGTAAAATAAGTAGGAGTAAGAATAAGGAAAATTGAATCAACTAAAGGTCACATAACAAAAAAATGTACTTTTGCTGAGCCACATCTTAGCACAACATAACTGCATAAAAAAGACCGACCAGCACACATCTTAACAAGGACTGAATTTTATGACACACATAATACTCAAACCTCAATATACAAATGTTTCAACAAGTCAATCTCTTACATTTGTACCCAGAAAAATGAAAACCAGCATAAAGACTAGGTATTCACAGATTTCTCCGATTCTAAATGAGATTCTGAAAGACGAGATTAGAAACAAAACAATCACATAGTTATAAGCTTGGGTACAAATTCTTAAATCCTTGGGTACAAGGTAGTGGATAAAATGAAATTTGTTTTCAACACGCATCAACAAAATTCTTTAATCAAAAATCACTTGAAGCATCAGTGTTCAATAGGCATATTTGATAAAGCTTCACTGGAGGTCTGTCCCATTGGTACCCACTATAACTGTAGCATGATAAATTTATCATATTGTCACAGAATTCTTTGTTGATTTAGATATGAGATACTTGGGCCACCTCACCACCAAACTAATTTTCCTCATAATACACACCCACTGAGCACCAAGGACTTACCTAAGCATTAGTGGTTTGCAAAGCAATATCAAGGAAAGACACATAATATGTTCACCAAAGGCAGAGACAAACGACATAAAATCATGGATGATCGACCGTCTCAAGACTCGCCTCGCACCAAATGCATTGAAACTGTTCTAGATGTTTCATGATGATCCACTGCAGGAGTTTATGAAGGTTCGCCAACCCATACAATGGAGGGACTGATGATCTCCACGGCATCAATATTCCCTCCCTTAAAGCAAATTTTACACTCTGCTTACAGTATCACAAAAATATTCACCACAATCCCAGCAGTTAACATACATCCAACATATAAGATCATTTCAACAATAATTATAAAACATCCATAATACAGAAAACTAATTTAAAGATTAGTTTATTTTTGGTAAATTTTTTGGAGATTTTGAATTTCTTGCAAATTTCGTTTATGAGAGGGGGGTAAATTTGTGAAAAATCCACATCTATATATTTCCATGAAAACTTATTTTCTGAAAACCATACTACAATTCAGTTATTGATCTCCCTCTCATGTATAGTCTATTGACCAATAAAATTAAACAAGAGCATTTAGAAAATTAGAAGACCAATGGCTACACGACACCTTAATAGCATCTTGAGGAACTATATGAGGGCCTCACACATCATGGTATTTACACACCCATCCAAGCAGTATCTGACTTCATAAGAGCTTAGATCACATTATCACAAAGAGCGACATAGTAAGCTTTAGTTTACAGACAACACATATAACAATCAGCAGTCCAAAAATATTCCACCGTCCCTTAACAGGGAATTTTTATCCCAGAGATATGGTATTAATATTGTCAATATGTAACTAAAATTGTGTTAGAATTATGCAAAAAGAGAGTGGAAGAAAGTAGTAAAAAGTATATCTCCGTATATTTCTTCATTTTGAAATTGTCAGTCCTGTCACTATATTTTGGGGCGAAGGAGCATTTCATTAAAGGGAATACTTGATGATTGATTTATGTAAGAACACACTTGATACATGTCTGGTTGCCTACACTTATCATCAAACTAAGCTAAAGATAAAAAGATCACATGTAGAGAGAAAGAGCAGATGGTATGAAATTAATCCAGCATCTAAAAATGTCACAACTCACAACATATGATTTATTATATAGCCATAAATAAATCTGATCCACAATGAGGAAAAAAGATAAAACCTTAGTGAAGTACTAGAATACTTACGTGGAAATAGCGGTTCTAGCTTTCCAAAAATGTTTACGGCCAATTATGCGAACAACATCGTCAGGAGTTATGTCCAATTCAGATGTATCCTCCATGGAGGTTTCAGAGACACCATCCCCTTTATCTAAACTTTCATTTTCAAATGTCCTATATTCTTCTACCCTTTGCATTCCACTGCCAATCTCGTTATCACCCCTATAATGACATCCTACACGAGGAGCATGACTCGGCCTCAAGGAAATTTCTTTGCTAGGGTACTCCAATGGCTGTTCTGAAACACCTACAATATTTGTAGCATCTATAGCTGATACATCGTCCTCATGGTCCTGTCGTAAATTGGCATCTATTTTCTCTAAATTGATCGCTCTGTACCTATCTGGATATCCACTCTGTGCACAAGCATCTTTCCTCCAGTCATCCTTTTCCCTCATCAATATATCAGATGAGTGTCTTGTAGGAGCATCATATACTCTTGAATTTCTTCCATCTAGATTTTTTATTTGCTGCTCAGAGATGAGGTCTCCACTATTTCTGTGGTCAGTTTCTGTTTCACCGGGACTTGGAAGCGCTGTTGAATGACCTGAACCTGGATGATTGCGTCTTCCCTCGTGCATATTATTCTGAGTTTTGCCATTATATCGCTTAATTCCAGGTTGAGAAAATATGGGGACCATAAAATCATCCTCTTCCAATGGCTGCTTCCGATTCTCCCCCTGTACCGGTCGATTTCTTGCATCCACCACTTCTGGACGACTGACTTGAACCTCGTCATAAGATGAGGCAAAGGGTGGCCGATAAAGAGGAAAGTACATACTTTGTTCATGGCCAGTACCCTGCATACATAAACCATACACAAAAAAGAAGCAAAATTCTAATCGTCAACCAGACCTGATCAGTATAAATGTCAATGAAGACTATGCACAAACAGGAAATGAACATACAACTTAATGGAGAAGAGGACCTTAATAAGTGCAGAATACAGATCAAACAATACAAAGCCAAATTTATAACATAACTCATAGGGCCCATTCAAATTACAACCTGTAATCTTGTTTCAGTTTTTATGCCAATTTACAATGCTAAATGATTAAAATGTCACTCGATTCTCCATAGAAGAACAGAAAGGATGGAAGGGAGGAGAATAGTAACAATTCCCCTGAAATTTTGAAGCTGATTTTATCACCAATGATGCAGCAAGCAAGGGAAAACATAAATAAAGGTAATAGACAAGAAACCAAACAGCAAGTAACAGGACCACAGCAGATCCATATTAATTCTACAAGGTAATAGCCAACCCTCTATTGCTTTATGCTATCAAACTCTCGATACTTACAGAATCAACCTTACCATTAATATGCTTATGGGTGAAGTTATGAAGTTACAAAGGATGCTTTGATCTCATTGTGGTCATAGGCTGAGAATTGAGCTATGACAGATCAAGTCTACCACTGTTAGTAAGCACCTCATGCATTGGTTGTACATCTGAATCAAGCTTTGGGAGAAACTTTCTCCACCAGCAAACAATAGGTGATGTCCTTGTTGAAATGCTAATTGCCTCTTTATTGTCACTAATTAAATCCTTACTTAATTTACTTATTTACTTATATTATAGGCCTTTATATAATATCAATATTAAAAGGATGCATGTATGAAAGTGACCAACAATTTATCATTTTTCAGATCTTGTTGGAGCCATTCAATGCGAGCCTTTTTTCACTTTCTGTTTGCGGGGGGTGAGATCAACAACCAAAAAGCTCATGTCAGTACATAATTTTAAGATGATGCACCTTGAGTATAGAGACTCATTTATCAACATTTAAACCAATCAAACAGGCAGACTAGAGATGACAAATGAATGCAATAAGGCTAGACATTTTCACAGCAGATTGACTTATTTGTGTGTAAGAACGAGTTTAGAGACATATTAGAAAACTGGGTTGATGTAATTCACCAACCAGATTGAATGATCGAAGTCAAAGACTAAAAAAAAACAAAAAACATAGGAGTTCTAAAATAGAAAAGTCTAAGTTCCTCCTAATAATACATTCCAAATTCCTACAAGGGTTAAGGACTATGCTTTCCACTTTCAAATAAAAATAGCAAGCGAATTGCTACAAGAATAACCATAATCACACAGAACTAATTATGTTGTATAAAATAGGTAGGTAAGCTAGAGATAACAATATCATTCAAGTATTCAACCGAGTCAATTGAGGATAAGGAATGCTTCAGTGCTTCACATCAGCTAATTGAAATGTTAACGTTTCCGAATCCCCCTCCCCCACCCCCCACCCTACAAGATTCATTTCCCACTCTACTTAACCTTTCTTTGGTCAGGCAGCTCAGAAACACAGGGATACCTCTACCTCTATACCTGTGGCATTCAACTGCTTACTGACATACTTCATATCCACACGTTGACAAAAATTCAGTCAAGTCTTAGGCACACCAAAGGCAAGGTCCATATATTTCAATATACACAAAGTAACTACTAAGAAAAGGAATGAGCACTGCAACAACGCTTCAATCAACTAAAGCACAACAAATCTACTAAGAAAAAGAATAAGCACTGTAGCAACATTTAAATTAATTAAAGCACAAAAAATCACCATCAAAATATATATGAGAACCGATATATTTATGAATTGAAGAGCCATAAAATCACACCTGCATTGTTGAGGTAGAAGGAGCCATAGTGTTGTTGCTATTGTGATGAGCACCAGAATTGAACCGCGGTTGGGATGGTATCGTAAGCTGCTCATAGAGAGCCATCTTATTCCTAGGAGGTGCTCTTGGACCTCCTTTCCCTGTGTCATTGACATGTAACCTTGGAAACATAGGTCCCATCATTTTATCATCATCTTTCCCTCTCTTCATCTTCTTTCCCCACTTCTCTATAAATTCCTCAAAATCAACTAACTACCTTGCTCAATACCCAATTATCCACAAAATTAGCAATCAAACCCTCAAAAAAACCTGAATTATCCCATCAAATCACCATACAAACAACCCCTTAATCGAAAACCCCAATTACCCCATTGAATTACCAAGCAAACAACCCCTCAATCAGAATCCAATTACACCATTCAATCATCAAACAAACAAACCCTTAATCAAAGCCCTCAAATCTAATAAGTAAACTGAAAAAACACCCAATTACACTAAAATTAAACACAAAACCTGGAAGTTTCAAATACCCAGAACCCCAAACCGCCAGAAATTGCAATCGATTGAGAAATAACAGCCCAATTTTAAAGTGAAAAGGAACAAAATTAAATAAATTATTTCAAAGAGGACATAAAAACCCAGAAAATTTACCCTAACAATGAAATCCCTCAGCTTTTAAGCAGACCCAAAAGCCAAAATCTTTGTTAAATATCCTCCTTGGGAACAAGCAAGTTTCCTCCAACTCACTTAAAAAGCTAACCGACCTGAGAAAATTATCCCACAGCAGTGAAAAAGAGTTCCCCAAATTTAAGAAAAATCAGCAATAACAGACAAGAAATCAATGGATATTTCTAATTTATAGAGAGAGAAAAGGAATAAAATCTAGAGAGAGAAACAGGAAATGATGCTGTTTTTTTTCTGCAGAATTAGGGATTTTCTGATAGAAAGATTGAAGCTTTTTTCCTTGTAGAAAAGAGGAAAGAGCAAAAAGTGTTATTGAGGTTGTGGGTCCTGTTTGGATAGAGCTAGAAAACTCCCACAATTTATTTATTTTTATTTTTTTCGCCAAATTATATTGTTATTCAAAAATTTTGGACCTTTGAGTTTATTATTAATGTTATCTAACCAAACAGGGAAGAAGGAAATCATTAAAAAAAAACTATAATTTAAAATTTATTATTGGTGTTTGGGTCCAATTTAGTCCAATTGGGCCTAAGCACTAAATGATCCAATTAAAAGCCCAAGGTCAAGGTTCAACTCTCCAATTGTGCTAAAGTCAAAGGTCAGCCCACAAAGCAAGCCAATTGGGCTAAGGCCCAACCTCTCCATGTATGATGAGGTATAAAGGCCATCATATTGATACATTCAAAAAGGGGGATTCGGATTCATTCATAGATTCATATGTTCATTCATATATTCTGAGATATTCCAAAAAAGCCTCAAGCAACAAACTCTCTTGCATAGTGTCTTCTTCTTACACATTGTACTGACTTTAGCATCGGAGGGGCCTTCCTCGGCAACACCCCCGAGGCTAGTTTACGTGTGTTTACTGTGCAGGAAATCTTCGGCCCAACATAACTTGGACCGAATCCAGCCTTCTCCATTTCAGCGGACTTTCGGCAAGGTCCCATTGTTTTCACCCGAAACAATTTGGCGCCGTCTGTGGGGAAGACTTTCAAAAATCTTTAAGCCAAATTCCTAACCAAGATCATCTTGCAATTATCTTAGCAGCAATGGCTAAGAACCGCAAGAGCAAAAGCCTCCGTCAAGGAGCGGGCGAAAAGCCTAAAACCCCTACACCATCGCCCTCGCCGGACCGGAACTCTCCCAAGGGTGCCGGCTCGGGGGGAGGATCATACAAGGAGGATTCCCTATCTCCCGTAATTCATGACTCTCAATATAGGCCGGGCCACTCTCGGTCTAGCAGGGGTCAGTCCGATCATAGGACATATTCAGTGTCCCAAAGCCAACCATCGGCTGCGCGCCCTCATTCCCACACTCGGCCGAGGACCCCTTTGACGGGGCCCAGCTCGGAAGAGGTGGCAAGAGCGCTGGCAGTACTCATGGAGGCGATGAGGGCACAAAATATGCCACCACCTCGTGATCGAACTCCTCTGCATACCCGGCATCAGCGGAGGAAGTTAGACCATGATGGTGGGAAGCTTCCTTCCTTCCGGGAACTGGAAGAGTGGGAGGAGGATTCTTGGAAAAATGAAAAACAGAGGAAAAAGAACCCTCAATTTTTAAAAGGATCCTCATCCTCAAGACCAGAAGCGCATAAGAGCAGCAGCTCAGCTTCTCGGCCAGAATCTACTCACCGAGAACCTGAGACTGTTCGCAGAAGCGTCCTTGACCGACTCGGCGGCCAGGAACCGAGCGTGCGTAGTCGCCTCTCGTTCCCTGCAGCCGAGGCCCAGACTTCCCAGCCAGGGACGAAAACCACTCCTACCTCTCTAAGAGGGCGGAGCGCGGTCCCTTCGGCCAGGAACAAGGGCAAGGCCGTTATGCTACCCGCTAGTTCACCATTCGAGCAATGGATACTGGAAGAGCGCGTACCCACGGTTAAAATCCCTTCGCACATCACATATGACGGGACCACGGATCCGAAGGACCACGTGGCCTCGTATGAGACTCATATGCATCTTTGCCCCAGATCCGAGGCGACTTGGTGCAAATATTTCCCAACCACTCTCAAGGGGGTCGCGCAAGCGTGGATCTCCAAGGGAGTAAGGCAAGGCTCCGTAACAGGGTGGGATGATCTGTCCTCCAAGTTCAGGAGCAAGTTTTCCACGGCAAACCGCCGAGAGAAGACTACCGCAGAGCTCATGAGTCTGCAACAGGGGGAAACCGAAAGCCTCCGAGACTACCTGACCCGTTTCAGTAACGAGTCATCAAGCGTCTCCCAGCTGGACCAGGGGCTAGCCGTTTTCGCAATGCAGAATGGCCTTCAGCCAGGAAAGTTCCTAGACTTCATGGTCATGCATACCCCGCAGACTTTGGAGGAAGCTCTTAGTGCTTCGGATAAGTTCATCCGAGCCGAAGAATGGAACAAAGCGAAAACCCAACCTCAATCCGGGGGAGGGAAACAGAGGCAAATACCCTTGTCTGAAGGCCAAGGCCATAAGGCAAAGGGAAAGTCAAAGGCCCCGGAGCAATCTTTGGCCAACGACCCAAAGAAGGAAAGATTTGCCTCATACACAGGCAGATACGAGTCCTACACTCCGCTCTCTCTTCCACGCGCCAAAATTTACAGTGTGACGAAGGAGGAGCAGAGTTACCGAAAGCCGAGACCACTCCCAGAGTGGTATCAGCGAAAAAATAAAAATCAGTGGTGTGAGTTCCACGAGTCTTCGGGCCACAACACTGAGGAGTGTATCCAACTGAAGGACCAGATAGAGGACATGGTCCGGAAGGGATACTTGAAAAAATACATCGCGGATCACCGCGAGAAAAAAGAATCCGAGAGGTCAGCAAAGGACCCTCGGCAGGACCTTGATTTCCCCCGGAAAAACAGTAAAAAGCCGGAGGGGAAATTCCCTCCGATCAATGTTATCTCGGGAGGAATATACTCTCGGAGGGAGCACAAGCGCCACCTTAGAGCTTTGACTCACCAGGTGAAAAACGCTGACATTCAATCTCCCCAGTCGCCGGTGCCGAACATGAGGTTCACAGCCGCCGACTGCCGGGGGATTACGTTCCCTCACGAGGATCCGTTGGTGATCATCGCCACGGTGGCCAACCACGACGTCAGTAAGGTCCTTGTTGACGGTGGCAGTGGAGCAAACATTCTGTTCCGAAAGGCCTACAATCAAATTAAGCTGAAGCCCAAGCACCTTACGCCGGTACCCTATCCGGTATCCGGGTTCAATGGGGCTTCAACTTATCCAGATGGGAAGGTGACACTTCCTGTCACCATCGGTTGCGATGAGGCAGCCCGGAACGTCATGATTGAATTTTTGGTCATCGACGCTCCTTCAGTGTACAACGTGATTTTGGGGAGACCCATAATTCACGAGATCCAAGGGGTCGTCTCAACTTATCATCAGCTGATGATTTACGTCTCAGACGCCGGCTTCCCCGAAAGGATACAGGGCAACCAAAAGGACGCTCGAAGGTGCAACTACCTCAAGCCATCCAGTAGTCGCCCAGATGACGACAAGGATGAGGAGGAGAAAGAAAAAGAAAGAGAGCCAAGCACAAAAAAGCCGAAAGGCCTAAGTGCTTCGGCCCAAGGATCTGTACCCAGAGGTAAAGGGCCCGAAAGGGAAAAGGCTAGCTCCTCAGCTGAGCCGCAAGACTCAGAGAGCCAGCCGAAGAACAAAAAGACTGGGACACCTGCTGATATTGGCAGCAGGCCAGATAATGAAGAGTCCAATCCATCAGCAATGGACATGGACCAACAGACTGAAACAGTTGAGTTGGCCGAAGGAGACGCTGAGAAATGTGTAACAATCGGGATGGACCTTGATCCGAACACCCGTTGCGAACTTATTCAGCTCCTTCGGGATAACAGAGATGTGTTTGCTTTCTCGGCAGCTGATATGCCCGGGATAAGTTCAGACCTCATCTCCCATAAGCTTAATGTTGACTCGACGTGTCGGCCAGTTAAGCAAAAGAAGCGGAATTACTCCGCCAATAAGAACCGAGACATCGCAGCCGAGGTCAAAAAATTATTGGAAGCAGGATTCATTGAACCTTGCCAATATCCAGAATGGTTGGCAAATGTGGTGATGGTTCAGAAGCCCAATGGTACCTGGAGGATGTGCGTTGACTTCACGGACCTAAATAAGGCTTGTCCAAAGGATTTCTATCCCTTGCCGAGAATCGATCAGCTAGTCGATTCGACAAGTGGCCATGCCTTGCTTAGCTTCATGGACGCATTCTCGGGGTATCATCAGATCTTTATGCACCCCGACGATCGAGCCAAGACAGCATTCGTCACGAACGCTGGGGTGTACAATTACAAAATGATGCCCTTCGGATTGAAAAATGCGGGGGCAACCTATCAAAGGCTGGAGGATCAAGTTTTCGCCGATCAAAAGGGCCGAAACATGGAAGTCTATGTTGACGATTCGATCGTCAAAAGCAAAAAACTAGAGGACCATGTAAAGGACCTGGCTGAAACTTTCGCCACCTTGAGAAAGCATCAAATGAAGCTGAATCCGAAGAAGTGTGTCTTCGGCGTGAAGTCAGGGAAATTCCTGGGGTTCATGGTCAGCAAAAGGGGGATTGATGCCAATCCCTCTAAAGTCAAAGCGGCGCTCGACCTTCCTGAGCCGAAAACGAAGCGGGATGTTCAGCGGCTCACCGGAAGAATGGCAGCCCTCTCGAGGTTCATTTCCAGAGCTTCGGATAAGGGGTTACCTTTCTTCAAAGCCCTAAAACTCCGAAAACAAAAGAGCTCGTTTGGGAGGAAGAGCAAAAAGACGCCTTTAAACAGCTTCGGGAGCATCTGGCTCAACTCCCAACGCTGGCTAGCCCAGCTGAAGGAGAAACTTTGTACCTATATGTGGCCGTTAGCCCAGCCACCATCAGCGCAGTATTGCTGAAGGAAGAGAGTAAGAGTCAGCAACCGATCTACTTCGTCAGTCATACACTGACGGATGCCGAGACTCGCTATCCTCTACTCGAGAAAGTTGCTTTCGCGGTAGTAGTAGCTGCTCGGAAGCTGAGGCCCTATTTTGATTGCCATCAGATAGTGGTTTTAACTGATCAGCCGTTGGAAAAAGTTCTCGGCAAGGTTGAAAAATCTGGTAGGCTAGCCAAGTGGGCTTTTGAGCTCACCGAATTCAGCATCAGCTACCGTCCGAGGGCTGCCATTAAGGCTCAAGCCCTAGCGGATTTCTTGGCCGAATGCTCATACCAAGAAGCGCTAGACAGTGAAAAGAAAGTCTGGACCGTGTTTACGGATGGGTCTTCCACCGAAAACGGTTCGGGGGCAGGAGTAGTGATAACTTCTCCCGAAGGCAAATCCTTTGAGTATGCACTAAAGTTTTCTTTTAAGGCCTCGAACAATGAAGCAGAGTATGAGGCAGCAATCGCCGGCCTAAAATTGTGCATCTCCTTGGAAGCCGATCATGTCTGCTTAAAAACAGACTCTCAGCTAGTTGCATATCAGATCAGTGGCAGCTACGAGGCCAAAGAGCCCTCCATGATAGCTTATCTTGCCAAGATCAAATCAGTCATTGCAGAGCTGAAAACTTTTGAGGTTCAGCTGATCCCAAGGGGTCAGAATACTCAAGCCGATGCACTCTCCAAACTTGCTAGTTCATCTTTTACCGAGCTGAACAGATCTGTATATGTAGAAGTGCGTCGAGAGAGAAGTGTCGACGAAGCACCTGAAGTGTGCTGCGCTGACCCAGAGCCTAGTTGGATGGACCCCATCCTAGCTTTCAAGCTTCGGGGAGAAACTCCTGAGGATAAAGCTTTGGCCTCCAAGATGAAGAGAACCAGTTCTAGGTTCATTGTCTTCAGGGGGGAACTTCTGAAAAAGTCCTTCTCAGCCCCATTGCTGAAATGCGTGGGACCAACAGATGCAGATTATATCCTACGGGAGATTCACCTCGGCATCTGTGGGAACCACATTGGGGGAAGAACCTTAGCCCACAAGGCATTGAGGGCTGGATATTACTGGCCCACCATGATCGCAGATGCTAAGGAGCTGGTTCGGAAATGCGAAAAATGTCAAAAATATGCTCCAGTTATCCATCAGCCAGCAAGGGATCTTCAGCCGATCCTTAATCCACTCCCGTTTGCCCAATGGGGACTGGATATACTGGGACCATTTCCAGAGGCTGTGTACCAGAAAAAATGGCTGATAGTTGGTGTCGACTACTTCAGTAAATGGATCGAGGCCGAAGCAGCCTCGAACATTACAGAGCAAACTGTCAGAAAATTTATCTGGCAGAATATCATCACTCGCTTTGGCATCCCGAGAGTATTTGTCTTCGATCATGGGAGGCAATTTGATAACTTACCGCTGAAGCGGTATACAGATCAGTTCGGCATCAGACTGGCATATTCAGCGGTATGCCACCCGCAAAGTAACGGACAAGCCGAGGCTGCAAATAAACAGATCTTAAATGCCCTCAAGAAGAGGGTGGAAGATCAAAAGTCCAAATGGCTAGAGGAGCTCCCTGGAACCCTTTGGTCCCTTCGGACAACTGAAAAAGAGGCAACGGGCCACTCACCTTTTGAACTGGTGTATGGTGCCGAAGCCGTCCTTCCAGTGGAAATTGGCTCTGAGAGCCTTCGAGTGCACCACTTCTCGGCTGAGAATGAGCGACTGATGAGGGAATCTCTTGATTTCCTCGACGAAGTAAGAGACTCAGCCCGAGATAGAATGGCCGCCTATAAGCAGAGAATCAGCAAATTTTATAACCGAAGGGTCCATGCAAGGCCTCTCAAAATTGGAGACCTTGTCCTTCGGAATGCTGCTGCAGTTCAGAAAGGCCGAATCCATGGGAAACTCTCAGCTGCATGGGAAGGACCTTATGAAATTTATGATGAGCTTCAGCCAGGGACATACCGCCTTCGGCAGTTGGATGGAACTGAGTTGAAAAATCACTGGAACGCTGATGTACTGAAAAAATACCATGTGTAAACCCTTCGGGGCAGAACAATCTTTGTAAGTACATTTTGAACTAATGAAAGGCCTTGGAGCCGCCATTTATATAAATGTTTGCAACTTTTTATCCTTTCAAAATTTTCTTTGTTCTATCTACTCTTTAAGGGTTTTTTATTCAGCCTCGTCTGAAACCTTCGCCTTCGGGTAACTGGGTTTCAGATTGCTGACAAAACTCGTCTTTTTAAAGAACACTGGTCTTTCAGCTGAAGTCAAACTTCAGTAAGACTTGTTCTCCAAAGACATGAGTCCATGGACAATTCTGGGATATTGCCTTAACTGAGCCTTGTATCCCAGAGAGCCATTATCCGAAACATTGCCTTAAGTTGGCCCTGTGTTTCGGGTATCCATTTTTCAAAGATAGACAGAAAATCAAGGATAACAGCAACAGTTGAAAATTTTTATATCAGCCTCGTCTGAAACCTTCGCCTTCGGGTAACTGGGTTTCAGATTGCTGACAAAACTCGTCTTTTTAAAAAAAGAACACTGGTCTTTCAGCTGAAGTCAAACTTCAGTAAGACTTGTTCTCCAAAGACATTAGTCCATGGACAATTCTGGGATATTGCCTTAACTGAGCCTTGTATCCCAGAAAGCTAATATCCAAAGCATTGCCTTCAGTTGGCCCTGTGTTTCGGATATCCAACTTTCAGATGAAGTCAATCTTCAGTAAGACTTGTATCCCAGAAGCATTGCCTTCAGTTGGCCCTGTGTTTCGGATACCCATTTTGAAGAAGTGAAGAAATTGCTTATTCCGCTGAAGTCATACTTCAATTTCTGGGGGGCAAGAAGCACTCTCAGTGCAAGTATGTACGCAGAATTGAAGAAACAGAAACAGTAAAGCATTCAAAAACAAAGCAACTGAAGAAAAGAACATCAGATATATAATTCATGCTCAGAAATTGAGCTACAAGTTCAATTAAACTGTATCGGCAGCCGCCCACAAGCGGAAAATAACAGCTGCCGAAATACGTACATAAGCAAAAAAAAATAATAAACTGTTGTACGACAAGGCAAGCTGAAGCAAAAAACAAGGCAAAAAATTCAGAAAGCGGCAAGTCTAAAGTTAAGCACATGATGAACCGCAAGATTCTGAAGACGACTGCCCGAGTTCCTATGCTTCAGCCTGAGGATCAGACTGATCAGCGTTGAGCCCCATGGTGGCCTCAGCCCCAGCAGCAGAAGAAGCGGGCTTTGCACTCTGCCGAGCCTCCCTTTCCCTCTGTTCAGCTTCCAACTCCATTCTCTCAGCTTCCTCTTCGGCTTCCTCAGCCTTAAGGATTTCAGCTTCGGCTGGAGTTGCATACTTCATATGAGGGTCTTCGGGATTCTGGACCCATTCAGCACATTTAGACCAGTCCAGCTTCGGTTCAGCATGAAGGCAGACTCTTCGGCATACTCGGAACCCGTTTCTGAAACCCATCTCATATTCCTCTTGGGTATAGACACGGACTTTGAGTAGAGCCTCAGCATCAGCCAGCTTCTTCTGGGTCTCCTCCAAGTCTTCCTTGGATTTCTTCAGCTCATCAGCGAGCTTCGGAGGAGGAACCTTTCAGCTCATTCAGCTCCTGCTGAACTTGGGAAGCCTTTGTCTGAGCTTGGGCCACTTCAACTTTGCCGTGTCATCAGTTGATCCTCAGCCTCATGGAGTTTTAGCTCTCTTGAGGCTTCGGCAGCAGCAGCAGCCTCTGAGAGTTGGACATCTTTGGCCCGGAGCAGCTCTTCAGCAGCCATTCGGTCTAGCTTCAAGAGCTTCTAGACGTTGCTGCACTTCAGCTTGTGCAGCAGCTCCTTCCTGAATACGGCTCTCAACAGCAGCCTTGAATTTGGAGACGTCCACTCCCATATGCTCCTGGAGGAATTTCTCCCCTTCCATCAGTGGGGGAAAAACTTCCTTCTCCATAGCGTCGCAGAAGGTTTTAAGGGCTTCAGCAGCTCTTTTCTCATACTCCTCACCCTTCTGCTGCTTCTCTTCAGCTGCTGCTTGCTTCAGCTTAGCAAGCTTTAATTCCTCTTCAGCCACCTTCTTGTCGTGCACAGCAGCGTCTACCCTATCTTGTAGGGTATCTATCAGCTCTACAGTGAGAGTCTGATTGTGCACGAACTGAAAACAAGAAGACAAAAAATATATAAATAATAAATAAAAAAAAATATATAGAGCTGAATTTCAGAGGAAATGAAGACAAGGAAAATTACCTGCATCATCAGCAGTTGGTTAGACCTGGCTGGGTCAGGAACTGATCTGCTGGATTCGCCCATCCCAGCAGTGGCCTTCAGCGACCAGATCCTTGCCCTATCTACTTCGGACATGCCAGCAAAATCGCCGAAGTAGGCTGCAGCTCCTTCTCGGTTCTGACCCCATATGAGGATCCCAGATGTGGTCTGGGATTGGAATTCGGGGGGCCGAGAAACCCATTTCTCCAGATTGCAGAGTCTGGAAAGAAGGGAAGGATGACGATGGAGCTTGATTAGCTTTGGATGGCTCAGCATCATCCTTCTCAGAGGAGTCAATTACTATGACCTCCTCTTCTTCAGGGGTGAGGACGAAAGCCTCAACCTCTCTTGCGATGTCTGCCGTGAAGCCCTCAGCACTGGACATCACGGCATCCTTGTTTTCGTGCTCAGCAGCACTCTCCCTAATTTCTTCTTGGACCCCTCCCTTAGATTCGGGAGTTCTCTGATCCACCTCCATCTCAGGAGGTGGCGGAGGGGTCTTTTGAGGTGATTGGGGTGGTGGCCGGGGAACCCTCGGCGATCCATTGCCTTCCTCGGGTTCCCTTATTGCAACGCCGATGGTCATCGGCCTCCTCTAAAAGTCATGAGGGCCGATGATGGCCATCCTTCGGCGCCTTTTCAGAAGGGGCTGCTCGTCCATATCAGAGTCTGAGGACTCTCCTTGTATTTGATCTTTGGGACGAGCAGGAGCTTTCCCTTCTCTGTGTCTGTTACTCTCTTCAGACTGTAACAGACAGGGGGAAGGAAGAATGTGAGTAAAAAAAAAAAAAAAAAAAAAGAAGAAAAGAAAAAAGAAAAGGTTAAGTCTGAAAGCTCACCGAGGTCTTCAGCAAAGCCTCGTCTTCTTCAGCTGCTCTAGCTGCAGCTTCTGCTTCAGCAGCTCTGGAGGACCCTTCTCCTCCTTCGCAAGCTTCGAGAACCCGTGCAACCTCTTCGGCTGTGCGGGCAGCTTCAGCTTCTTCGTCCAGCAGCTGAAACCAGGGGTCTCTCTTCTTCCACCAAGGCTTCTGCCTCTGATACAGAGCAACAACCTCAATTTGGAAGTGGGAAGAGTCTAGATGAACTTCCCTATTCCTCGGCTCAGTGATAGACGGGGCCCGTTCAGTTACAACTCGTTCTCGGTTGACACCAAGACGAGCGTAGTTAATGCCAACGTTGGTCTCGTCCCGCTCTGAAAAAAGGAAAGGGGAAAGGTTAGCTCAGATAGGTTGGCACAGCATAAAAAAAGCGAAGCGAGAGAAGAAAAAGAGATAGTTAAAAAGCCTCGGCCCCAGCCGAAGAAGCTTACCATCCTTAAACTTTCGGCTGAGGCCAACAGCTGCTAGCATGTTCTCTTGGAAAACGTAATGCGTATCGGGGAGCCAAGTCTCCGGGATATGCTGCATTCGGCCACTGCCCCCCCGGTTCGGCAGCTTGCCGAAGATATGTTGCTGATCCAGGTTCGGATCCGCCCCGTTATCTGCGGGGGGACCTAGACTTCCCATTTCGGGATCAGGCTCAGCGAGGTACCGGGGAGCGCTGAAGACGCAAGGGTGGCCCGGATCTGTGGGTGCCCTAACCCAAATCCATTGACCTCTCCAGTCCTTGTCTGAAGAGTCGTTTGGCCACATGGTTAGGTATTGGGGCCGGGACTCAATCCGGTTACCACCCAGAACCATGGCTTCCGTGCCCACTTTGAATATTTGGCACTAGCCGATGGAGCTTTTTGAAGCAGTGCAGGTTCGGCACGTACTTGAAGAACTTGCAGACCCATAAGTATGTCATCACCCTTCGGATGCTGGTGGGAGTTAACTGACATAGAGAGATGTTGTAATGGATCAGCAAGTCTCGGACGAATACGTCCAAAGGGAACCTCAGCCCGTACTGAAGCTGTCTTGTGTACACCCCCACATACCCCGGGGGTGGACGATGGATTCTATCGGATGCCGAGGGCATTCGGCACCAATACCCATCAGCTTCAAAAATTCCGTAATGCAACTCAATTTGCTCGGCAAATCGATATTGATCGGCATTCTCCACCCACCATGGGTAGGGGCGGTTCTTTATCATGGCCGAAGCAACTTCGGCATTCTCCCATTCTGAAAACCCGGGGAGGATATCCCAAAGGACAGCGGGAACTTCATCATCCCGTCCAGAAGCGCTCGGCTCCTCCGTTCTCTGAGGAGGAGCCGAGGAAAGGGGAGTCGCCCTAATCCCTTCAGCAGGATCAGACTCTGGCCTTTGTCCATTCCAAGTCCCAATCCTGTTCCTAGGATCGGGAATCGGCCTTGCTCTTCTTGGAGCACGGGCTCTACCTCTAACTCCTCTTGCCATTGATTATTTCGAAGAAAAAAGTCGAAAGAAAAGGGGAAGGAGTTCGAATTCGAAGAAAAATAAACTGAAATCAAAAGGAATTTACCTTAATCTGAAGCGAAAGTTGTCGATTTACGAGTTCGTAGTGGCAAGTCTCAGTTTCTAAGCTTAATGCTCGGGGAATTTGCAAAGTTTTGATGCGGGTTCTTGGTTTCTCTCTCGAGAATTCTGGGTTTGTGTTGGTGAATAAGTGAGGAGAGATGACGCGCCTCTGTTTATATCTCCAGGTACGGGATACGAGGAGTCTGCGTTTTAATTTCTCTTAAGTACTCCACTAAGTAACCGTTAAACACATGATCTTGTGATTAAACTGCCCATTATCCGTCCAACTTCCACAATCATTAATCGTTGTTATCTCATTAATTACGGTTTAAATTCAAATTTTTGGATTAATTAAATCATTTACTTCCTCCTTTTCTGAATTAAGTCAAAACCCGACCCGTCATCCTTCCAAATCGGGTCTGGGGGGCAAGTTGTTTGGGTCCAATTTAGTCCAATTGGGCCTAAGCACTAAATGATCCAATTAAAAGCCCAAGGTCAAGGTTCAACTCTCCAATTGTGCTAAAGTCAAAGGTCAGCCACAAAGCAAGCCAATTGGGCTAAGGCCCAACCTCTCCATGTATGATGAGGTATAAAAGCCATCATATTGATACATTCAAGGGGGATTCATTCATAGATTCATATGTTCATTATATTCTGAGATATTCCAAAAGCCTCAAGCAACAAACTCTCTTGCATAGTGTCTTCTTCTTACACATTGTACTGACTTTAGCATCGGAGGGGCCTTCCTCGGCAACACCCCCGAGGCTAGTTTACGTGTGTTTACTGTGCAGGAAATCTTCGGCCCAACATAACTTGGACCGAATCCAGCCTTC
>NW_018743713.1:0-21515 GCF_001683475.1 Chenopodium quinoa
AAATCGCCTGTGGGCCTACCAAATGTAAGGCTTGAAAGGGCTTAAGGTGCCCAAACGGTTTAAGACCGTCTGTAGTTCTAGTCAAATAAAAAATAAATCAAGATCCAGACGGTACCTGGGTAAGTTGGTTGAAGAAGCCTTCAATCGGTGTCCGGATGTGTTCAAACAAGGGAGCAGGGTACACAATTAAGCAGCCGGTGTTAGAGCTCTCAAGAGAATTTTTTGCAAAATGAGTAAAGTGAAGAGGAAAGAGGGGGTGCGTCTCTATTTATAGGCAAGCCCAGAAGGCGAATCGCCACCTTCTGCTTCAAATTTTCAAAGTTTGAATCCAAGAGAGAGAGGCGAGAAGCAACTCAATCTTCGCCACCCTAGTGCTTGACACATGTGAGGGGAAAATGTTTGGGGTAAAAATTACCCCCTGCCTTGTGGCCAATGAGGGCCTGACACGTGTCACCTTCTTACAGGCCCAAGGGGATCCTATCAGAGGATGCCACGTGGCATTAAACCCCAATGGGGAGCAGATTCTCATCTGCTATAAATAGAGGAATCCTTCTTATTTATTGGACATTCATAAATGCATACACAAAACCCGAGCAATATTAATTGCGGAATCTCTCTGAATCAGTGAGAAATACTATTTACTTTCCGCACGTTTACCCATCCGAAAATTATACTAACTTGATCATTGGAGGCGAAACTCCACCTAACCGGAGTTTTCGTGGTTTTGCAGGTACAGAAGTCAGGAGTGCATACTCCGTATTGTAACTCTCCCGAGGGACTAAAAACACCCGAAACAGGGTCAATTTTAGGTTCAGGTTGTGTTGAGTCGGGTTTGGGCGGGGTTAATAGATGGTACATTCGGGTTTGGGCTAGGGTTGGGTCAAATTATTTGGTCAGATAATCTTAAAGTTGGATCATTCTTTGTTTTTTGGTTCAAGTTCAATTCGAATAAATATCGATGTGGTCAAGTTGAACCTATATATTACGTCTTCCATTCATTAATCAAGCATCATCAAGATTTCATTAAACCTATATGTGAAGTAATAGAGAACAAAAGGTACATAAGCTGAACAAATTATACAATAACTTTCCATGACTCGGGTCAATAACAGGTTGTGTTGGGTTATAACCGTTTCAGGTTCTTTGGGTAGGGTACTAGTTCGGGTTCGGATTGTTATCGGGTCGGATTAAAATTGGTTGACGGTTATTATTAGATCGGGTGTAGGTTTGGGTTCAAGTCATAATGTATTGAATCAAATCGGTTGTCGGTTGAAAGCAGGTTATGTTTAAATTGGGTTACAGGTCACTAGTTTCACCCTATTGTTCTAGTATAGATCAGGTTCAGATCATTGTCGGTTCAGGTCGGGTTCTCGGGTCGGGTTAGTTTTTTACAGCTTTAAGTTACACTGATGGTCACATAGACAAGCAGTTCCAAGCAATTTGATTGGTCTATCTATTGGATCCTAAATTGGCCCGGGGATAAATTACAGTTATAATATATTTATCTTCTTATTTTGCATATAGAATGATATAAAACATGGAACATGTAGAGTCAATTATTTAATTGATTAAATTCAAATTGCAATCTTAAACAATGTAAGTTGTTTCGGGGTATTTCAAACCCCCGATTATAGACATACAAGTGTATATATATTTTACCCCTTATTAATAGACGAATAACGAGTCTACAAGTGGGAAAGTCGAAAGACACATGACATCTATACTCAGCCAATCTGAGCATACCACATAGCATAAAGAGAGATATTAGATAAAAGAAGCTCAGAAGCCCATCAGGGTAAGACTCTTGTATCATTGAGATAACCCTAAACATGTGTCAAACCACGTATAGGGCAGCCAATAAGGGCAAACCTATCTAGGCTGTTAAACCTTAGAAGCATGATCCTCCCAAGTCCTACAAATACCCAATAATTATATGATGGGAAGAGAAGCATATTCACACACAACTATGCAAGGTGCCATGCTAAAAATGCTCTCACTTCTCTCTACTTTCTCTCTCTAAAATTCTATTTTCGATCACCGTCTTAATCGTTAGAGGCAAGTCTCCGGGAAACCGAAGGTTCGTCGTTTTGCAAGTAGGATGTTGGTTGAGTGCATTTTATTGTCGTAGCCTTCCCGAGGGAATATACATCCTCTTTCGAGTGCTTCCAAAAATTCCAAAAACATTTGACGCCGTTTTTGGGGAAGGCACAACAGAAATGAATCAAGAAGACAAATATACCAACTAACATGAAAGAGACTGCTAGCTACAGGGTATGACCATAGAATCCTGTTACGCCCCAAACTTAAATTTTTACTTATCTTGACTTATGTATGTTAACAAGGGAGAAATTGACTTGAAAACAATGTCAAAGGCTTAGTCCAGTGATGAAGGTACGTATGACTGAATGGGCAAGGCCCAATTAGAAAGCCCAGGAAGTTAGATTGAGCCGGTTTAAGACAAGTAGAATACTTCGAATCTCAAGGAGGTTTTGGCGCCAAGAGTCATAACCGTATGGAGATTGTTAGAATTAGTTGAGTAAATGGCACCGAGATTAAATAAAAGAGAACGCTTAAGAGAATGAAATCAACAAATCAATCAACAAAAGCATTTCATTTTCTTTAAGCTTTCTTTTTAGCTTTCTTAGATTTCCATGCCTTAGTAGCCAAGTGATAATTTAGTTCTTTAGCATTTATTGAAGATCAATCGTTTCTTCTAATTTTATGTGTTTGGTTTCGCGGTGTTCAACACCGCACGGAAATAAAACCCGCAAAATTGGATCGCATGCATAATAATTACAGCATAACAAAATAGCATGCAATAAAGATAACACAAACACATAAAGAGAGGAAAGAGGAAGAAGCTCACCCTTGACGCATGCTTCGCTCGCAACTCAAGCTCGGACTTGAAAAACTTCAAGCCCAGCAAATGCAAGACTTCCAACGTCTCACACCCTCGATCACCGAACCGGCCCCTACCCCGTAGCTTAGATGGGGCTAGACCAAAATTACTAGAGTTTTACGAACTTAAGGCTTTCTCACTTTATAGGAGATTCCTTTTGAGTTCTACTCAAGTGAGTTTTCCCATTACCCAAGGTGGGTATTTATAGGGAAAAGCTCCCAAGAGTTTGCATCAACTTTCCATGTGGGAGAGTTGGTGAAATGTAAAAAGAATGAATTAATTTAATTCTAAATTAAATTAAAATAACAATTCAATTAGCAAACAACAAGTGTCACAAGGAAAGCAAGGGTGTCCTTCGAACAAGTGTATTATTGCAATAGAGGGTTCAGAATTAATTAGGAAAGCTAATTATTCAGTGAGGTCAAGTGATTGGAATGCCTACCTGGAGGCTGCTTTCGATCAGTAATATTAATGTATAATTAATATTATAGCTTAATCTTGACTGAACCTTTCGGGTCACACCCAATCGTGTAGCTGAACAGAATCGACGAATTAATTTGAAGGATTAAATAAGTCGATAGAGATTTTACGAACTAAGACATCGGATTCTGAGCTTGCAGCGTCGAAGCCGAGCGTCAAGCGTCGAGTCGATTTTCGAAATCAGCAAAGACGAGAAAAATAATTTAAACGACACGAGGGTTAAAACCTTAGCCGTACCTTCGGATCGATCTAGCATGGTGTTGACCATGCGAGGATAGGCCAGGGATAGCTAGCCAATGGCAGTTAGGCCGGCTAGTCATGCGCGCAATATGGCAGCTAGCCCAGCACGCCATGAGGGGCGTGGCAACAACTGCACGCTGCGTGTGTGTGCTAGCCTGCACGCTAGCAGCTAGCTAGCAGGCCACTACGTACACCAGCTCACCAGCCAGCCGCGCGCCCTGGGCTAGGAGCAGCTAGCGGGCCCAGCAAAGGGGCCAGGACGCCAGCGTGGCATGCCTTGGAGCCCAAGGTCGGGGCTGCCAGTTGGCCGAGCCTCACGGGAGGCCGGTTATGCTTGATGAGCAAAGGAAGATAAAGTGGTCCTCTTCCCTTGTGGTCCTCCCACCTGCCCTCCTTATTCTTGTACCACTTGTCGTTTATTAATTGCTTGGATATTTAATTTAATCTTGTATTAAATTAAATCAGTTTTTTGTATTTTTACCAACTATCCCACATTAAAAGATGATGGGAAATCTTGGGAACATTTCCCTATAAATACAAATCATTGGGTATTGGGAAATTCACTTGAGTTGGTGAACTCTAAGGGATCTCCAAAAGCAAGAAAGCTATTGAAGCTTAAGAGTTTTGATGATGATGAATAAAAGCAAACTTCAACTAATGTGATTTCTCTAAGTGTTGTAGATGGAACAGGTGAAGTTGACTTTGGAAGTGGAAGAGTAATCTAACTATGAAGACATAAGGAGACACCAAGGAAAATTAAATAAAGTAAAAGAAGAGTTCCTCAGTGGAACTAACTGAGTTCCCTAAACAGGAACATAAAGAGAAGTTCCCTAACAGGGGCTTGACAACAATTTGAGAAGATTGACTTGGTTTGCGTTGAAGACAACAAGTTCTATAAGAACTTGGTCTGCGAAGTTCCAACAAGGAGCTGGAGAGTGAAGGACAACAGGAACTCAATCCTGGACTGCGTGAAGCCCAAGTATCCTTAACCTACAGCAATTGACGAGACAATTCCTACTAGAATATAAGTTTATGTTAAGTTTATTTTTCTAAGGATTGTTGTAAACATGTTAGGAAAGTTTTATGCATGGAATTATTAGAAGCGTGACAAAGCTTGAGAAGCTTTATATATGGAAAATTTATAAAAGATAAGTTTTAATTTATGAAAAGATTTTCTAAAGATTTTATTGTGTAAAATCTGGTTTTATAAAATATCATTCTTTTCATAAATTATATCTTTAATAAGTTTTCTAAAATGATTTTATTTACAAATGATATACATAAAAAAACGTGCTTTTATGAAAATGGTAGTTTTATAATTTCTATCTTTTTTGAAAACCCTACTTTACATAGGAGTACTTCTTGTATATAAAGTAGAATTCATAATTTACACAACTTGTGAGTTTATGCGTGAAGAATCTGAAGAGAGCTCTTAAGTATAAGTTTTCTAATTCTAAACTTTGTCATATTAGTTTCGAATTCCATGTGTAGCTTTCCTATCATATATTAGAGTCAAGAGTTTGTATTGTTTTGGTTTGGGTGAGTGTTTAGTTTAGGGGCATACAGATTGTAGGCTTCAAGGTTGAAGCTGAGTGTGAGCATTTAAGGAGTGCCGAGTGAATCTAAGTCAGGGACTTAGGTTGGGTAGGATAGGGTCCTATTGAATAGCAAGTTCAGACAGGAACTTGTGAGAAAGGTCTGGATTATAATATGTTGTAACTAGGATTGATTTGGCCTATTATAGTGGATTGATTTGGTGTGTGAAATCCCTTGGAGGGTCGAGGCTTTACTTCCAGTTGGGCCCTTGAAGGTTTCCTCGTAAAATCTTGTATGCTTTGCTAAGCTCCTTTTATATTCTGTTTTAATTCTGCAAAAGTAGCCACTATGAACTCACCTCCAATTGACCCCCCCTCTCTTGTAGTGTTCGTCTCAACTAACAAAAACCTTAGTTCGTAAACTCTAAGTTTTTTGGTATAGCCTCGTCTAAGCTACGGGGTTGGGGCCGATTACGGTTTGGTAGCGAGGGTGTGAGTCGTCGGAGGTTTTTGCACTTGCAGAACTTGAAGCTTTCAAGTCTGAGCTCATCGGTTGAGCAAAGCACGCTTCTAGGGTGAGTATTCTTTCTCTCACTTCTCTTGTGTTTGTGTTTTTGTTTATTTGCATGCTTTTGTTTATGTTGTAATTATTATGCATGCCATCTGGTTATTAGGTTTTGTTTCCGCGTGGTGTTGGACACCGAAAAACCCAATAGGTATAGTTTGCTGTGCCACGAAAGTTGTACCGTGGAGCGGTACCCAGGTTTGATCACAGTCGGTCATATTTTGTTCCACCGTGCTTGTTTCTGTGGTTTGTGTGTCCCGTCTAGCATCATGTCTAGCTGTACGGTTATAACACGTATCTCATAACCTCACTTAATCACTCACGAGTAGAGTTAAGTTCCACACTTGCTATTTTATTCAAGTCATGCACCATGTAGTTCATGACCGTACATTAGGATAGTCTTATGTTGTTTTTTTCCGTCATTTCTACTATGAGTAAGTCGGATGGTATCCTCCCATACATACCTTTTCTAAAAAAAATAAAAAAAATAAACAATAATTTTGTTTTCGAAAACTCTTTTTATTTCCTTTTTCTTCTCCCTAGCTGGATGGTTCAAGGTTGAGTCAGGTCATTAAAGGTGTGTTTGTTTCAACATCGTAGCACTTGGTCAAGAAACATGTGTAGATATCGAGCTCATCACCGTCATATCTAGTCCACTTTCACTTTACTCTAATGGCTAGCAAGGAAGATATCGAGCAGCTCAACAAATCCATCGAGACACTCATCAGCATGATATAAGGCCTTGCCACTAAGGTCACTACCATAGAACAAAACAATGCCATTCTTGTTACATTTGACAAGCTGAAAGAAGAAGTGAGCAAAATTTCTAAAGGTTTCACCTACATGGCACAACCTTCCATCGCTTTTGTTGTGAATAACCAGCATGGCAATAACAACAACACTTGGAAAAACAAAAAGAACGACATTCCTTCTTCTTCGTCTTCGAAGGCCTAGCAACACCACCAATAATATAGGCCAGTGCAATCTCAATGAAGTACCAGCCCTTAACACTCCACTAGGAATGACTTATGATGCTGCTTTTGATTGCCTCTACAATTAAGGTTTGATTACACCCATTGGACCATTTCCAGAGCCAAAACCTGAATAGAGGAGCCTCAGGTGGAATTCCAAGGCTCATTACAAGTTTCATCAAGGAAGAGGCCACACTACCGAATAATGTTGGTATTTGAAAGTCGTTATTCAAGATCTAGTAGATGTAAACAAACTTCCCATTCCTCTAGGCGGCAAGAAGTGATACACAGCAATGAAGACAAGGCCAAGATGAGCACTTTGTGCAAGATTTCATGATTTTTTTCTATTTATCTTTCATTCTGCTTTCCCCTCTTTATGTCTAGCATAGGTTTTTCATTCCCAGACTCTATTATGTATTTATGTGTTCGTTTTATTCACCTTACCATTAAAAAAATGAGCATTCTTTTTCCATTTACATCTCGATCATGCCACACTCTAGTTAAAAAAAAAAAATCAATTGTCGAACCAAACACGAGGTACACCAATGACTTGAGGCACCATTGCACCCCCTTCATTCCATTTAAACCATTCAAAAACATATTCCACTTTTTTACTAACCACCTTGAGCCTCGTCTAACGCTTGGCCTTCCTTTATTCAGTGCACAATCACCTAACCTTGGGATGGGAAGGTGTGTAATTTGTGTAACATTCAAAATCAAGTTCAAAGCAAAAGTAAAACGATCAATAAGGACAAGTGTTCTAATGTCTTTGATAAGAACATGTCTCAAATTGCGTCACTGATCGAGTGCTTAGTACTGTGCCTGAGAAATATGAATGCTAAGTTAGTGATGGACCGCATGATCCAGGATTGCCCAGATTGATTAAAAAGAATTCAAAGCAAAAAAACAAAAAAAAATAAAAAAAAAAAATAAAAAAAAAAAGTAATAAATAAAACTTGCAAAGTTCAAATCTCAAAAACACAATTACGCATCTTAAGGGAGCTTATCTTAGGTCTTGAGCCTTTAACCCCTTTCTTCTTCAAACCATCAGCCTCCAAAAGTGAGAAAACCTTTGTTCGTAAACTTTAAGTTATTTTGGTCTAGCCCCGTCTAAGGTACGGGGTAGGGGCTGTTTACGGTTCGGTAGTGAGGGTGTGAGCCGTCAGAAGTTTTCGCACTTGGAACTTGAAACTTTCAAGTCCGAGCTCATCGGTTGAGCGAAGCACGCTTCTAGGGTGAGTATTTTTTCTCTCTCTTCTCTTGTGTTTGTGTTTTTGTTTATTTGCATGCTTTTGTTTATATGTTGTAATTATTATGCATGCGATTAAGTTATCAGGTTTTGTTTCCGCGCGGTGTCGGACATCGCAAAACCCAATAGCGGTATAAGAGCCTCTTGCATTTAATTTTTCCAACTAAAAATTAATTAAGGTGATTTAAATGGATTTAAATTTTTGGTTTGCTTCCTAATTAGATTAGGAGCTCGTTTTTAATTGGATTAAAACCGTATTTATGCTATTTTTGGCCTATGAACTCCGATTTTGACTCAAAATTAGTGAATTTTGGGTGGAATCGACGTTCTAAATCATTTTTCACAAAGTTGTTAAAAATGACCTTCTAACAGCTAAAATTCACCCAGAAAGTGGTTTTTCGAGGGGTTTTTCGTTTTTGACGAAAAATTTTAAATCTTTAAATCTTGATTAATTATTGCATGCAATTGTTGGATTATGTGTTTGATCATACCATTAATCTTTTGCAATGTTAACTCTTGTTAAGAATGTTTATGAAGTCATAATTGGTGCTTAATTTAGCTACTATTTTAACATAAACTTCTGGAAAAAATTCATGAGAATAATCCCACCTTTGGGCGGTTCATTTTTAATAATCCCACCTTTGGATTATTATTTAATAATCCGACCTTTACCCCCAATTCTTTTTTAATGGTCCTGGGCGACCATCAACCATTTGAAGAGGTAAATTTTTTTTTATTGGTTTAAAATACACGTGTCACTATACAATTTGTCTAAAATTTTAAATTTAAAAACAAAATTAAAAAAAATTAAACATAAAAAAGGAAACCCAGCCACCTCCTCCATTACCACCACCCCAAACCCCCATCCGCAACCTAGCCCCATCCCCACCATAACCACCACCCTAAACCCCCCACCCCGAACGTAACCACCACGAACCCCAAGCCCCCTTCGCGAATTCACCCACCTCGAACCTAGCCATCTCGAACCATAACCATAACCACACCTCCTCTCTTAGCCCACGCACCTCCACCCTGCACAATCAATTAGCCACAACCCTAAAACAAACAACAACCAATCAGCCACACCTTCACACGCACAACCTCAAGACAGCAGCAGCCCCATTACCGCCACTTCCAAACCCCAGCTGCTGCTCTCTCTCTCTCCACCTTGCCATCAGTCAGCAACAACAATTAATCCACCCACATCGAAACCCTAGAAACCCGAAACACTTAGCAAAGAGATGAGAAAGAGGTGGTAAAGCAGCGGTTTACGATTACAGGTAGTTTTTGGGTGTTTCGAGTGGGGTAGAAAGGTGGTAAAGCAGCAGTGGTTGGGGTTGAGTAGAGGGGGTGGTTGAGTTTCGGGTGGAGGTGAAGAATGAGGGTGGGTGGTCGTGGTTGGGGTGGCTAGGGAAGTTGGGAAGGGCAACAGGGTGGTTGGGGAAGGGCGGTGAAGGTGGCTAGGGTGGGTGGGAGTATGTCGGAATTCATGGAGGTGAGAAAGAGGGTAAGGGCAGGGGAAAGAGGAAAAGGGGTGGCTGGGAGTATTTTTTTCTGTTTTTTTTTTAAAAAATTTGACCAATCATAGGCCGCCACGTGTCATGTAACCTATTATAACAGGTTACATGACCGGTTGGGACCATTAAAAAAGAATTGGGGGTAAAGGTCGGATTATTAAATAATAATCCACATGTGGGATTATTAAAAATGAACGGCCCAAAGGTGGGATTATTCCCATGAATATTTCCTAAACTTGCAATTTCACATTTTTGTAAATTAATTGCTTGGAGTTTGAATGTTTATGGTGAATATATTTTTTTGAAGCCCCTAAAATGTTAAAGATTCAATATTTAATTGTTTATGTGGTTGGAACTTAACTTGATAAAATCCATAATGAACTAATTTTTGGTTTTAATCATTTTTAAGTTGATTAAAATCTTAAATGTTCATACTTATGCTTAAAATATTATTGTTCATCATATTGGAAGATTACAATATTCAAATGTGCATAAGTAAGTGTTGGAAAATATTTTCATTGGATGATTATTTAATTTTTCCAACCTTTTTTTTTCAAATCTCATTGTTAATTAAAGAATTAAAGAATGGTTCTTGAATTAATTTTGGTTTGTGCACTTAGATTGAATTTAATTAAGTTGGACTTGTTTTGTTTTCAATATTTGCTCAATATTAGTTCTAAAATCATTTTAGATATAATTTTTATGTCACACAAAAAAATTCGGAATAAAATTCGGAAGCACCACGAGCACAAAATTGAAGCCGAAGCTTCGCGTGCCTAGGCTCGGCCAGCAGGGCTCCTTATGGCAGCCCACATGTTGCTGCCGAGTCAAAGCATGTGCGAGTGTGTGCAGGTGTGTGTGTGAGGGAGCGTACATGTGGTGCGTGGGGTGCGACTGCCAGGCAGTGCCCAGCTTGCATAGCAGCGCCTGCGGGCCAGCATGAGCATGCGCGCAAGCACGCTGCTAGCGCCAGCGACACGCAAGCAAGTTGCGATGTTGCCTGTGCTAGCATGGTGCTGTGGCTGTGCAAGCATCACCCACGCACGATAGCAGGGCTTGGTGCCTAGAAAGCCTAACCTCATGGGTTGGATGCTAGGCACTCAGCCATTGAGGGCTATTATTTTGCGGTTTTTACGATTTTGTTTTTATTAAAACGAGCTAGGCCTCGGTTTTTCCCGGCACTTGGAAAATTATTTGGCAAAATTTTAAGTTAACCGGCTTATTTAATTTTAATTGGATTAATTTTAATTAAGTTAGATGTGGAATTTATTGGGAGCTTCATTAATCGTTTGAGCTATTATTATTGCGTAAATTCACATAATGGGATAACAACTTTGGCTAGTTTTAATTTGGCGCGTTAATCGGATTAACCACCTAAGTTAGTTACTAGTTTGCGCGTGTTTTGCATTGTTGCTTAATTTATTTTGTAAAATGCTTGGGCCATTCAATTAAGAAGTGAATGGATGAATGGAATAGATATTCTAATGCAGGCTTTATAAAATGGAAACTAGTGGGGCTCGACTAGGATAGTAAATACGGACTGCGTTCTGTTATGTATTTTTGTAAATCTAAATACGGACTACGTGCCGTTGAGTATTTTTGTACCTTTATATTTAGATTAGTCCTAGTCATATTATTAGTAGTTACATCATTAGTGGTTATGTTTCGAAGATGGCGATTCTAAGAAGATGAAGAAGAAGATGCAATGAAGATCCTTAAAGATTTGAAAATTCAAGTTTCAAGGGGTCATGCTAGTTGCCAAATGCATCTTTATTTCTTCTTTATATATTTATGCTTATGCTTAAATATAATTGCAATGTTAGATGCATGTTTAGGATTTCGAATGTTGAATGATTAGTTTAGTTCACTTAAATCAACCAACATAGAAACCCTAGGTCCCTATAAAATTGAGTTAAAATTTGCCATTCCAAAGTAACATTTACCGAACTAATGAGAATAGTGATGGGCTATGCCAAAGCAAGGCATTACTACTTTCTTAGGAATGTAAAGTATACTAGGTATACACGTTGATTTTGGTTAAACTCAACGATATCGGTAAGGAGTTCTTAGATGTCGTGGCAATGGAGATAAACGTCACAGAAGCATTAGATGCGACGTTTATCGAACCAAAAATAGCTTAGGGATATTAGAAATTGGATTGTTTACCTTAAAGTATTAAGTTTAAAGACAAGCCAAAGCACGTTTAATCACTTTTTGATTTTTGAGGTCTTGGAATTATTTTATTCTCGCCTAAAAGGGACAAATTTTAATGTGTGGATAAAATGCTTATTAAGATTGAAAATTTGCATGCATTTCAAACTTATTGGTTTTATGAATGGTTTTTCATTACAAATTCTTTAAATTGTAGAAACATGTCTGCCTATAACACCAACAACAATCAATTTTCATTACGCTCAATTCTCGATAAGGAGAAATTTAGTTGGACAAACTTCCTCGATTGGCAAAGGAACTTGCGAATAGTTCTCATGCAAGAGTCAAAGGAATACGTCCTTGATGAGGAGATGCCTGACGCTTCTAATGAGGAGGTCACACAGGCTACCCTAAACCGATGGCACACTGCCAATCGAGATGTCAAATGCATCATGTTGGCCACAATGTCTCCGGATCTCCAAAAGACCTTCTTTGGAAAGGAGACGACTTTTGAGATCATTTTTGAACTTTAGAACATGTTCCAAGAGAAGGCTCGAACTGAGCGGTTTGAGACCCACAGGCATATCCTTGGGAACAAGCTCAAGAAAGGAGAGCCGGTCAGCCCACATGTACTTAAAATGATCGGATTATTTGAGAACATGGAAAGGCTTGATGCTAGGTATTCAACCGAGATGGAAATTGACATTATTCTCCACTCGCTGCACAAAGAATATGATCAGCTCAAGATGAACTATAATATGCATAGCATGGAGAAAACCCTCATTGAGCTTCATGGAATGTTGAAGCAAGCCGAGCAAACATTTAAGAATGAGGGGAAGCATAATATGGTAATGGTCAAGAAGGGCAAGCCATTTAAGCGCCTAGGCATGAAGAAAGGCTTTAACGGGAAGGGAAAGAAGATCTTTTTGCCTAAGTCAAAAGCTACCAAGGAAAACAAGGAAAAGAAGGTAGCCTCTTCTCAATCCGATTCCGATTGTTTCTACTGCAAGAAGAAGGGACATTGGAAACGAGATTGCCTCAAGTTCAAGGAAGATAAGAAGAACGACACCGTTACTTCTAGATCAAATATTTTTGTTTTAGACGTTTACTATACTAGCAAAGCATCATGGTATTAGATACCAGATGTGGCTCACACCTTTGTTCCAATGCTCAGGAACTAAGGAAAAGTGGAAGGCTAGTGAAGGGAGAGGTGGCACTCCGGGTCGGCAATGGATCTAGAATTACAGCCGTATCCGTTGGGACTCTTAGTTTGTCTTTGCCCTCTAGGCTTGTTTTAGACCTTGAAGATTATTATCATGTTCCAAACATTACCAAAAACATTATTTCAATTTCGACGTTGGACGCCAAACGTTTTGAATTTCGGATAAAAGACAATAGTTGTTCATTTTATCTTAATAATGTTTTATATGGTACGACACATTCAAAAAATGGTCTTTATGTGCTTTCACTAGACAAACAGGTTTATAATGTTAATTATACCACCAAAAGGGCTAAGACCGTGGTGTCGAATCAAACTTACTTGTGGCATTGTCGTTTAGGCCTCATTAAAATCAAACGCATCAAGAAACTTCTTCATGAAAGGATTCTTGACTCATTTGACTTAGAGTCGTTTGAAAATTGCGAAGGATGCTTACTAGGCAAGATGATAAAGCAACCATTCTTCAAGTTCGGAGAAAGGGTTGGTGACTTATTGGACCTCATACACACGGATGTATTGTGGAACAATGAGCACAACCGTAAGAAATGGTTATCACTATTTTATCACATTCACGGACGACTATAGTAGATATAGCTATGTCTACCTTATGTCGCACAAATCTGAATCTTTTGAGAAATTCTTTTCAGATTGAAGTGGAAAATCAGCTTGGCAAGAAAATCAAAGCACTTCGATCAGATCGAGGTGGTGAGTAACTGAGCTACGAATTCAACGATCATCTGAAAGAACATGGTATTCTCTCTGAACTAACCCCAAGTCCGTAACCTGTAGGACAATCAAGGATCTCTCCACCATGCATGCATGGTCAGCTCAAAGGCTTCATCTTCAAGTTCCTGTTGGGACTTAGAAAGGTATATCAACCTCAACTCTTCAACTTTATCTTTCGCATCATCCTATAAAAAACGCCAAAAAATAATATAGTAAAAGAACATCATTTCCACATAAAATGACAAGCTTTAAAACACATTTAGATCTTTTACCACAAAATCTTCAGTCACTGTGCCTGGAAGAAAACTTCCATCCTTGCTTGTATGAGGTTTTTTCCAGGGAGCTAATAAGCTCATCTTTTCTCCATGGTCATCTTCCTATATATTAGTAATGTAAGAAAAAATATATATGAACAAGATGATTACATAATCAATTAGTTAAAAAAATATGTTTGTAGCGTATGATGGTCATTTATACGAATGGTTCATACATGGTCAGCTTGTTTGTTCGCAAAACTGTTAGAACCGCATCTATGTAATTGATTTAGGGAGGCCCGTGCTGCTTTACCACATGCTCATAGTGACTGCACTCATATTCAAAGTCATAAATAAAATTAAGGGGATGCCCTGCATTCTTCAATATAATTAAGGGGATACATTTATGCCAAACAACTAGAGTTAATACTATATGAGTACTATGTTACTATCAGAGCTGTGATCTTGGAAGATAGGAGAGAATTTTTCATTATGTAGTTTGCATTAAGACCAAATAAACTCTAATTAGAAAGCAAGATGTCTGATATCTCAATAGGAAGAAATGTACTTACTTTCCCTTTCTCTGAATCCCAATACTTAAGTAGCTTTATCCAATTTTGACTACTAATCCCATGCGGTGGTGTAGCGCTACACATCTCTTCTAAATTTTTCTCTATTGGTTTGTAGTAATCCTTCTTAAGATTAAACTTATATTGCCTCCAACTTTTATTAACACGCTTGAGGTCTGCTTTGTTATATTGTTCACTTATGGGAATCACAAAGCGATCCTTATATATGAAAAATAAGTAACTTCAGTAAGAGTATTATAGGTTAGTAAAAATAAACAAATAAATTCATGAATGAAAAAGTAGTTTCTTATGACAAGTAATAGAAAAAGAGGTGATACACATTCTCATCTCATTAATTATCTTCTTTTTAAAATAATGCTCATCAATAACATGCCAATCCTCTTCTCCAAGTGGACAATACGTCTCTATCTTCGTAATTTTACCAAGGAATCGGATTAAAATATGTCCACCTTTTCGAATGGGTTGGTACAAGTCATTAAATTCAACATAGAATCTGAAGCCATTATTACTCCAAACATTAATAGGCTGAATAGAACCACTCAAGTACACAATGTTACCATTAGCATCTGCACAAAAGCAAGGGACTTAAAAATTGAATAAAATTGCAAATTTATTTGACACATGCATACTAAAGATAATATATTGCTGGAAAAAGAACATATCATCCTACTTAACTAGTGATTGTTCGTTATTAGTTTTGTAGATACCAATGATTACTGTTAGGTTTTTAGTGAATTCAATAAGAAAAACACTTAAAATTTGTGTGGGAACAAAACCTAAATTATATGATTACAATTCTAAATTGAAAATATCAAATACAAAACAATGTATTACAATCAAGTATTAGAATTGTCAATGAAATTACTGAAAATTTACAAAGACTACACTAGTGTGAAGTATCAAACTTGCCTTTCCTCCAAGCCGACAACACTAAGCATGAACATGAGAATATCGATGACCACGTAAGTCTCAAACCTTGATACACTGTCAAAGGCGTGTATACACTTTCCTAAAGAGGTTTATTTCCCCTACACGATGCTTGGGTTAAACTAGAAATCCTCTTTGAGATATAATTGACAGCCAATTTCGTTCTTAGCACTAGAAACGAAATACAATGAACAATTCACAATGATGGCTAAGGTTCAAGAATTTTTCTCACAAAAGTTTTCAAGAAGTTTGAGAGAAAATGTGGAGAAAAGTTGGGAAGAATTCTGTAAAATGAAAAACTCTCTCTCCTTTCGTTAAAACGAAAGATATTAAAAGACGAGAAAATAACCGCAAAAAACCGCAGACAAAGGAAGCAGCGCGGGCTTGCCACCAGGCCACGCGGGCGCGCCTACCCAATTCTGCCCAAATTTTGCATTTTTCCAGAGAGTTGGCGCGATTTTGAAGCAGTTTTGTCGCGGGCCGCGCCAACCGTGCACGGACGCTCCACTCTGACTCTCTAAATCATTCGATATAAATCAAATGATCACAATTTCTCTCATACACTCTAAATCATCTAACAATCCTCCCTCATTTAGAGTGTATACCTTTTAAAACATTCTCCACTTCTATTCACTTAGCCACATCTCATGCATCAATGTTAATGTCCCTTCGGATTGAATTAACACCTAGTACAACACACTTAACGATGATCATATCCCATGATTTCCATATAGATTGAATCACACGAATATATCCAACTATTCGAAGGTGAAGTACACACAAGACAAATCGAATTAATCATCACTTGACACTTTTATACAGCCATGTGTCCGTATCTTTTATAAGTTCATCAAAGTCTATATGTCCATCTAGACTTCTTGAAGCGGCTAAACTTCGAACTTATATAGGTAGGTTCTCATATACGTAATAGTGCCCTTGTGACAAGACACCTTCATCTAGAGCTTCTCAACTCTAAATCTTTGAGAACTTTAAATAAACGCTACCTTGCACGTCACAAGTATCATAGCAATATGGGTCATCAAACATTGCTAACAAACAACAAAAAATGCAATTCAACCACATTTAATCTAAGACATGATGTTTCTTCAAGCGTTAGATTGGGTTTCACAAGTTCGTGTTTTTGGACATAAACCCATTCCATCCATAGCAAATATGATGGAATGCCTTGGCATTGCCTTTGTAAAGCAATTTGACAAATTCAACTTTGTTGGAACATAGTCAAGACTTATGACCCCATCATTGATAAGCTCTTTCACTAGGCTACGCCTAAGTGAAATATGCCGAGACTTACCATTGTACACTTGACTATAAGCCTTTATTAACGCCAAATTGGAATCACAATGGATTGCCACCGGTGGCATTGGCTTTGTCAATAAAGGCAATTCTATCATGAGATTCCTCAACCACTCAGCTTCTTTACTAGCTGAAGCAAGAGCTATAAACTCCGCTGCCATAGTGGAATCCACCATGCAAGTTTGTTTCTTGGAAGACCGTGAAATGGCACCTCCTCCAAACATGAATACCCAACCACTTACAGAAGAGTCATCCTCTTTGTAAGTGATCCAACTTGCATCAGAATCCTTCTAAAACCGAAGGAAATCCACTAAACATCAGACCATAGTCAAACATACCCTTAAAGTACCTCAAGACCCTCCGAATTGCAAACCAATGTTGTACACCCGGGTTACTAGTAAATCTACTTAGTTTCCCCACAGCCAATGCAATGTCTGGTCTTGTACTAGTCATGGCATACATCAAGGATCCAATTATCCTTGAATTTCAAATTGGGAAACTGTTTTCCCCAAATTCTTAACCAATTTAACATTAGGTTCCATGGGGGTGTTCACGGGACACTTATCAAACATATTAAACTGTTTTATCATATTCTCAATATAATGAGATTGACTTAAGATAAGTCTTCCAATGTTCCTAATAATCTTAATGCCCAAAATGACATCCGCCTCCCCCAAATCCTTCATCTGAAAAGACGAGGATAAGAATTCCTGGGTCAATTCTACTTGTTGTAGACTTGTACCAAAGATAAGCATATCATCAACATATAGATAAATGATGACACCATGACCTTTGTCATCAAATTTGCTATAAATACACTTATCATCTTGATTCACTTTGAATCCAAAGGACAAAATCGTGTCATCAAATTTTCGATGCCACTGTTTTGGTGCTTGTTTATGTCCATATAATGACTTAACCAATTTGCACACCTTATCTTCCTGTCCTTCCAAAACAAACCCTTCGGGTTGTTTCATATACACTTCTTCCTCTAGATCTCCATAAAGGAATGTCGTTTTGACATCCATTTGATGAATCACTAGATTTTATACCGAAGCCATTGCAATCAATAACCTTATGGAGGTAATTCTTGCAACCGGTGCATAGGTATCGAAATAATCAACACCATGCTTTTGTCTAAACCTTTGGATAACCAATCTGGCTTTAAATTTCACTATGGAGCCATCCAGTCTCCTTTTCCTAGTGAAAATCCATTTGCAACCAAGAGGTTTGCAACTAGGAGGTAAATCCTTTATGAACCATGTATTATTTCCCATGATAGAATCCATCTCATCATTTATAGCTTTCTTCCAAAATACACTATCTTGACTAGATATTGCCTCGCTATAAGACTTTGGATCACTATCCACATTAAAACAATATGGAATAGTAGAACTAAGGACATCCCTAGAACCTTCAACTAAATAAATTATAAAGTCATCAAGAGGGTTTCTAGGTCTTCTTTCCCTAGTACTTCTCCTAACTTGAGGAGTTTCAACATTCTCATTATCGAATGTATCTTCATGAGGTTCAAGTTGATCATTCAACTCTACTATCTCCCTATCATTGGCACTAATTTGTATATCTTTCGGTCTACTCATTGATGAAAACCGATTTTCATCAAAAATTGCATCTCTTGACTCAATAACCAAATGAATCGATATATAGTCATTTTGTTCTATTACATAAAACCTATAGGTTTTTCTATGCTCAGCATAACCTATAAATATGCAATCCAAGCCCCTGTCACCGAGCTTTCTCTTTTTGCTACCAGGCACTCTTACGATTGCCCTACAATCCCAAACCTTGAGATACTTCAAGTTTGGCTTTCTTTTGTACCATAGTTCATAAGGAGTAGATTGTTTTCCGTTAGTGGGAACCCGGTTCAGAATGTGACAAACTATTAATTGCTTCACCCCAGAACCCTTCACTCAAACCAAAGTAAGATAACATGGAATTAACCATTTCTTTAAGAGTTTTGTTTTTCCTTTCAGCTACACCATATGATTATGGTGCATAACCCGCTGTAGTCTCATGAATTATACCTAAAGATTGGAAATAAGCTGGATAATAATATTCCCCTCCCTTATCAGTTCTTATTCTCTTAATTAATGATTCTACTTGCAGTTCTACTTCCCTTTTATAAATATCAAACTTTGTTAAAGCTTCATCTTTGGAATGCAAAATATGCACATAACAAAACCTAAAATAATTATTTATAAATGTAATCATGTATCTTTTGTTCCCCAAAGAAGGAGTACTATGAAAATCACACAAGTCACTATGGATCAGTTCTAAAATATTAGAACTTCTCTCAACTCTCTTAAAAGGAGTTCTAGTGATGTAGTTCAACATGCAAGTAGAACATTTATTAGGAGAAATATCACAAGAAGGTATCAGTTCTTGTTTTGACATGAAAAGCATTTTATTATAATTCACATGTCCTAATCTAGAATGCCATAAGTCAAACATATTCAAAATCAACATGATTATCATTGACATCAACATTCAAACACAAATTATCCATAACACAACTCTCTCTCAATGAGAGTTTAAACAAACCATTATCCAAATAACAATGACCTGTAAACGTTACACCCCTAGTAATAATGCATCTATTAGCTTTAAATACAAGATTATAGCCAAGACTATTCAGGGTAGGCCATGATACAAGATTCCTACTAATTTTCGGAGCATACAAAACATTTTAAGAATAATTACAGTCCCTGAACTAAACACAAGCTCAACTTGTCCTCTTCCAAGAATCTTGATGGTAGAGTTGTTCCCCATGAAGAGGTCTTCTCCATCAACAACCTTTTGAAAGGTTTTGAACCAATGTTTACTCTTGCACACGTGTCTTGAAGCCCCCGAATCAATCCACCATCAGTTATCATCCTGCACCATAAAAATGTTAGGATCCGTTGTGTTTCGGGGTTTTCTGATGTCCTGCGGGAGAGTTACAATTCCGAGACTGGAACCGGACGCCTGTACCTGCAAAATAACGGAGACTCCTGAGAGCTCCGCCTCCAACGGTCAAGTTAGTACCTGATTAAGGAGTAATTAATACAGAAATTAAAGTAATAAGGTCTCTCTAGGTGAGAGTATTTAATGTAGGTAATCTGCTTTGCTAGCGAGATCAGCCGGTTATTAGTGTGTTCCGTAATGTTTCTCCTCCGTTCCGTTAATTATTCGGTCCCTGATTAATGAGGATTAATCGAGTATTTATAGCCTTGGGAAGCGTGCAACTCTCTAGGTTTAAGGTAAACCTAGGGCCGATCGGGCTTCTAGACTGAAATGGGCCTTGATGGCCGGTTGTCCCATTTGGCATGGGTGGACACGTGGCGTGTCTTAAGTGGTCCGTGGAGGACGCGTGGCGGAACCTGGTTGGTCCACTTGTCAAACGGCGCTTGGTGGATAAAAATCCCCTAATCATTTGCCCCTCACAGGTGGCACGCGACTGGTCACGTGTCGCCTGTGACAGGCGTCGCACGGTGACAGGCGACGGCCCGTTACAGGTGTTACCTTGCAGACGGCCGGGAGACTCTCCCGCCCAAATTTGAATTCGGAAGCGACCCTTCGCCTTCTCATTTTGCCTATAAAAGGAAGTGTTGACTTCGGTCATTTTCACATTTGAGAATTTTTGCGAGAACATTCGGACCCCTGAACTTGCTCTGACATTTTCGGACTTTTTCTGCCTACCGCCTGTTCTGACAAGCCGACTGACCCGAACTTTCAGGACTTCATCAACTGTCATCCGTTCAGGTAACTCAGTTCTCTTACTCTTAATTTTCTTTTTATTTTTTGAAATGGCACCATGGAAGCACACGACACGCCCTAAGTTAGTGATCAGCCGGTCACCGGGGACGGCTGAATCTAGGACTAGGAGTGCCGCCTGCCCTTTTCTGGACCCATCTTTACCCTTTATACAAAGTCCGACTGAATCTGTGTCTATGCAGAACGTGATGGCCAGAACAAAAAAGACTGCTAGAATATCAAACTCAGACGGCTCCTCCCAAAGGGTACTCCTTAGCGAAACATCTGACCAGGCGCCAGATGTGGAACGAGGCGACTGTCAAGCTGACAGTTCTGAGAGAGGGACCAAGGTGTTCCCTTCTCATCTAACCGTGGACATGTCTAATTTACCTTCTGCTCCTTCTAAGGGAGAGGAGGCGGGCCCCTCTAGGAGAGGGGAGGAGTCGTCCTCTTCGGACTCGTCAGGGGACGAGTCCGATTCCAGCTCTTCTGACCATAGTTCTTCTGACTCAGAAGAAAAACATAACCGCCTACAAGAGGCGAGAAGTTCCCATGCAGTGGAGAAGGGGATAATTGGGCAGAGCCGTCCGCCTCTTACAGAGAGGAAAACACCCCCTACTACTGCAGGGTGCCCCGGGGCCGGATCGCAACCATGCGAGACAACGTGGCGAGCTTTATTGCTAACCACAAAATGAGCCCGGAATATTTACTGTTTGTGCCGGATCCAGAAGATACTGTCGTCTGGCCGGCTGGTACCAGCTATGGTGACGGCTGTTTTGGCTGCTATGTGGCGGCCATCAAAGCTGGTCTGCGCTTCCCATTACATCCGGCTGTTCAGCGGATTTTAGATGGGTATGATCTGGGGTTTATGGCAGTTAGCCCCCAACTCTTGGGTAAACGTACTCGGCTATGTGGCCGGGTGCGAACTGAACGGGGTGGAGCCAAGTTTTGAGGCTTTCGCCCACATGAACTATCTCAGCCGGACCCCTAAGTCGGGAGGTACCGGCTGGTATCAACTAACAAGCCACAGGGTTACCTCATGACGAGAGGTAAGGCAAACAAATGGAAGGATTGGCGGAACACCTTCCTTATTATCGAGAGTTCAGACACGGAGCTGAACAAACG
>NW_018743714.1:0-31722 GCF_001683475.1 Chenopodium quinoa
AAGCTAATTGAATCAAATGATAGTCAAACACATTCAAACAAAGCTAATTGAATCAAATGAAAGTCAAACACATTTAAACAAAGCTAATTGAATAAAATGAAAGTCAAGCACATTGAAACAAAGCTATTTTAATCAAATGAAAGTCAAATATATTCTACAAAGCTAATTGAATCAAATGAAAGTCAAACACATTCAAACAAAGCTATTTGAATCAAATGAAAGTCAAATACGTTCAACAAAGCTAATAGAATCAAATGAAAGTCAAACACATTCAAACAAAGCTAATTGAATCAAATGAAAGTCAAATACATTCAATAAAGCTAATTGAATCAAATGAAAGTCAAACACATTCAAACGAAGCTAATTTAATGAAATGAAAGTCAAGCGCATTCAAACAAAGCTATATTAATCAAATGAAAGTCAAATTCATTCTACAAAGCTAATTGAATCAAATGAAAGTCAAACACATTCAAACAAAGCTATTTTAATCAAATGAAAGTCAAATACATTCTACAAAGCTAATTGAATCAAATGAAAGTCAAACACATTCAAACAAAGCTATTTGAATCAATTGAAAGTCAAAGATATTCTACAAAGCTGATGGAATCAAATGAATGTCAAACACATTCAAACAAAGCTATTTGAATCAATTGAAAGTTAAATAAGTTCTACAAAGCTAATTGTATCAAATGAAAGTCAAACGCAATCAAATAAAGCTATTTGAGTCAAATGAAAGTTAAAAGCATTCAAACAAAGCTATTTGAATCAAATGAGAGTCAAATACATTCTACAAAGCTAATTGAATCAAATGAAAGTCAAACACATTCAAACAAAGCTAATTGAATCAAATGAAAGTCAAATACATTCAACAAAGCTAATTGAATCAAATGAAAGTCAAACACATTCAAACAAAGCTAATTGAATCAAATGAAAGTCAAATACATTCAACAAAGCTAATTGAATCAAATGAAAGTCAAACTTATTCAAATGAAGCTAATTGAATCAAATGAAAGTCAAGCACATTCAAACAAAGCTATATTAATCAAATGAAAGTCAAATACATTATATAAAGCTAATTGAATCAAATGAAAGTCAAACACATTCGAACAAAGCTATTTGAATCAAATGAAAGTCAAATACATTCTACAAAGCTAAATGAATCAAATGAATGTCAAACACATTCAAACAAAGCTATTTGAATCAATTGAAAGTCAAATAAGTTTTACAAAGCTAATTATAACAAATGAAAGACAAACGCAATCAAATAAAGCTATTTGAGTCAAATGAAAGTCAAACACATTCAAACAAAGCTATATTAATCAAATGAAAGTCAAATACATTCTACAAAGCTAATTGAATCAAATGAAAGTCAAACACATTCAAACAAAGCTATTTGAATCAAATGAAAGTCAAATACATTCTACAAAGCTAATTGAATCAAATGAAAGTCAAACACATTCAAACAAAGCTATTTGAATCAATAGAAAGTCAAAGATATTCTACAAAGCTGATGGAATCAAATGAATGTCAAACACATTCAACCAAAGCTATTTGAATCAAATGAAAGTCAAATAAGTTCTACAAAGCTAATTGTATCAAATGAAAGTCAAACGCAATCAAATAAAGCTATTTGAGTCAAATAAAAGTCAAACACATTCAAACAAAGTTGTTTAAATTAAATGAAAGTGAAATGTATTCTACAAAGCTAATTGAATCAAATGAAAGTTAAACGCATTCAAACAAAGCTATTTGAATCAAATGAGATTCAAATACATTCTACAAAGCTAATTGAATCAAATGATAGTCAAACACATTCAAACAAAGCTAATTGAATCAAATGAAAGTCAAACACATTTAAACAAAGCTAATTGAATAAAATGAAAGTCAAGCACATTGAAACAAAGCTATTTTAATCAAATGAAAGTCAAATATATATTCTACAAAGCTAATTGAATCAAATGAAAGTCAAAACACATTCAAACAAAGCTATTTGAATCAAATGAAAGTCAAATACGTTCAACAAAGCTAATTGAATCAAATGAAAGTCAAACACATTCAAACAAAGCTAATTGAATCAAATGAAAGTCAAATACATTCAATAAAGCTAATTGAATCAAATGAAAGTCAAACACATTCAAACGAAGCTAATTTAATGAAATCAAAGTCAAAGCGCATTCAAACAAAGCTATATTAATCAAATGAAAGTCAAAATCATTCTACAAAGCTAATTGAATCAAATGAAAGTCAAACACATTCAAACAAAGCTATTTGAATCAAATGAAAGTCAAATACATTCTACAAAGCTAATTGAATCAAATGAAAGTCAAAACACATTCAAACAAAGCTATTTGAATCAATTGAAAGTCAAAGATATTCTACAAAGCTGATGGAATCAAATGAATGTCAAACACATTCAAACAAAGCTATTTGAATCAATTGAAAGTTAAATAAGTTCTACAAAGCTAATTGTATCAAATGAAAGTCAAACGCAATCAAATAAAGCTATTTGAGTCAAATGAAAGTTAAAAGCATTCAAACAAAGCTATTTTGAATCAAATGAGAGTCAAATACATTCTACAAAGCTAATTGAATCAAATGAAAGTCAAACACATTCAAACAAAGCTAATTGAATCAAATGAAAGTCAAATACATTCAACAAAGCTAATTGAATCAAATGAAAGTCAAACTTATTCAAATGAAGCTAATTGAATCAAATGAAAGTCAAGCACATTCAAACAAAGCTATATTAATCAAATGAAAGTCAAATTCATTCTACAAAGCTAATTGAATCAAATGAAAGTCAAACACATTCAAACAAAGCTATTTGAATCAAATGAAAGTCAAATACATTCTACAAAGCTAATTGAATCAAATGAAAGTCAAACACATTCAAACAAAGCTATTTGAATCAATTGAAAGTCAAAGATATTCTACAAAGCTGATGGAATCAAATGAATGTCAAACACATTCAAACAAAAGCTATTTGAATCAATTGAAAGTTAAATAAGTTCTACAAAGCTAATTGTATCAAATGAAAGTCAAACGCAATCAAATAAAGCTATTTGAGTCAAATGAAAGTTAAAAGCATTCAAACAAAGCTATTTGAATCAAATGAGAGTCAAATACATTCTACAAAGCTAATTGAATCAAATGAAAGTCAAAACACATTCAAACAAAGCTAATTGAATCAAATGAAAGTCAAATACATTCAACAAAGCTAATTGAATCAAATGAAAGTCAAACACATTCAAACAAAGCTAATTGAATCAAATGAAAGTCAAATACATTCAACAAAGCTAATTGAATCAAATGAAAGTCAAACTTATTCAAATGAAGCTAATTGAATCAAATGAAAGTCAAGCACATTCAAACAAAGCTATATTAATCAAATGAAAGTCAAATACATTATATAAAGCTAATTGAATCAAATGAAAGTCAAACACATTCGAACAAAGCTATTTGAATCAAATGAAAGTCAAATACATTCTACCAAAGCTAAATGAATAAAATGAATGTCAAACACATTCAAACAAAGCTATTTGAATCAATTGAAAGTCAAATAAGTTTTACAAAAGCTAATTATAACAAATGAAAGACAAACGCAATCAAATAAAGCTATTTGAGTCAAATGAAAGTCAAACACATTCAAACAAAGCTATATTAATCAAATGAAAGTCAAATACATTCTACAAAGCTAATTGAATCAAATGAAAGTCAAACACATTCAAACAAAGCTATTTGAATCAAATGAAAGTCAAATACATTCTACAAAGCTAATTGAATCAAATGAAAGTCAAACACATTCAAACAAAGCTATTTGAATCAATAGAAAGTCAAAGATATTCTACAAAGCTGATGGAATCAAATGAATGTCAAACACATTCAACCAAAGCTATTTGAATCAAATGAAAGTCAAATAAGTTCTACAAAGCTAATTGTATCAAATGAAAGTCAAACGCAATCAAATAAAGCTATTTGAGTCAAATGAAAGTCAAACACATTCAAACAAAGTTGTTTAAATTAAATGAAAGTGAAATGTATTCTACAAAGCTAATTGAATCAAATGAAAGTTAAACGCATTCAAACAAAGCTATTTGAATCAAATGAGATTCAAATACATTCTACAAAGCTAATTGAATCAAATGATAGTCAAACACATTCAAACAAAGCTAATTGAATCAAATGAAAGTCAAAACACATTTAAACAAAGCTAATTGAATAAAATGAAAGTCAAGCACATTGAAACAAAGCTATTTTAATCAAATGAAAGTCAAATATATTCTACAAAGCTAATTGAATCAAATGAAAGTCAAACACATTCAAACAAAGCTATTTGAATCAAATGAAAGTCAAATACGTTCAACAAAGCTAATTGAATCAAAATGAAAGTCAAACACATTCAAACAAAGCTAATTGAATCAAATGAAAGTCAAATACATTCAATAAAGCTAATTGAATCAAATGAAAGTCAAACACATTCAAACGAAGCTAATTTAATGAAATCAAAGTCAAGCGCATTCAAACAAAGCTATATTAATCAAATGAAAGTCAAATTCATTCTACAAAGCTAATTGAATCAAATGAAAGTCAAACACATTCAAACAAAGCTATTTGAATCAAATGAAAGTCAAATACATTCTACAAAGCTAATTGAATCAAATGAAAGTCAAACACATTCAAACAAAGCTATTTGAATCAATTGAAAGTCAAAGATATTCTACAAAGCTGATGGAATCAAATGAATGTCAAACACATTCAAACAAAGCTATTTGAATCAATTGAAAGTTAAATAAGTTCTACAAAGCTAATTGTATCAAATGAAAGTCAAACGCAATCAAATAAAGCTATTTGAGTCAAATGAAAGTTAAAAGCATTCAAACAAAGCTATTTGAATCAAATGAGAGTCAAATACATTCTACAAAGCTAATTGAATCAAATGAAAGTCAAACACATTCAAACAAAGCTAATTGAATCAAATGAAAGTCAAATACATTCAACAAAGCTAATTGAATCAAATGAAAGTCAAACTTATTCAAATGAAGCTAATTGAATCAAATGAAAGTCAAGCACATTCAAACAAAGCTATATTAATCAAATGAAAGTCAAATACATTATATAAAGCTAATTGAATCAAATGAAAGTCAAACACATTCGAACAAAGCTATTTGAATCAAATGAAAGTCAAATACATTCTACAAAGCTAAATGAATCAAATGAATGTCAAACACATTCAAACAAAGCTATTTGAATCAATTGAAAGTTAAATAAGTTTTACAAAGCTAATTATAACAAATGAAAGACAAACGCAATCAAATAAAGCTATTTGAGTCAAATGAAAGTCAAACACATTCAAACAAAGTTGTTTAAATTAAATGAAAGTTAAATGTATTCTACAAAGCTAATTGAATCAAATGAAAGTTAAACGCATTCAAACAAAGCTATTTGAATCAAATGAGAGTCAAATACATTCTACAAAGCTAATTGAATCAAATGATAGTCAAACACATTCAAACAAAGCTAATTGAATCAAATGAAAGTCAAACACATTCAAACAAAGCTAATTGAATAAAATGAAAGTCAAGCACATTCAAACAAAGCTATTTTAATCAAATGAAAGTCAAATATATTCTACAAAGCTAATTGAATCAAATGAAAGTCAAACACATTCAACAAAGCTATTTGAATCAAATGAAAGTCAAATACGTTCTACAAAGCTAATTGAATCAAATGAAAGTCAATTACATTCAAACAAAGCTAATTGAATCAAATGAAAGTCAAATTGATTCAACAAAGCTAATTGAATCAAATGAAAGTCAAACACATTCAAACGAAGCTAATTTAATGAAATGAAAGTCAAGCGCATTCAAACAAAGCTATATTAATCAAATGAAAGTCAAATACATTCTACAAAGCTAATTGAATCAAATGAAAGTCAAACACATTCAAACAAAGTTGTTTAAATTAAATGAAAGTGAAAAGTATTCTACAAAGCTAATTGAATCAAATGAAAGTTAAACGCATTCAAACAAAGCTATTTGAATCAAATGAAAGTCAAATACATTCAACAAAGCTAATTGAATCAAATGAAAGTCAGACACATTCAAACAAAGCTAATTGAATCAAATGAAAGTCAAATACATTCTTTTAAGCTAATTGAATCAAATGAAAGTCAAGCACATTCAAACAAAGCTATATTAATCAAATGAAAGTCAAATACATTCTACAAAGCTAATTGAATCAAATGAAAGTCAAACACATTCAAACAAAGCTATTTGAATCAAATGAAAGTCAAATACATTCTACAAAGCTAATTGAATCAAATGAAAGTCAAACACATTCAAACAAAGCTATTTGATTCAATAGAAAGTCAAAGATATTCTACAAAGCTGATGGAATCAAATGAATGTCAAACACATTCAAACAAAGCTATTTGAATCAAATGAAAGTCAAATAAATTCTACTAAGCTAATTGTATCAAATGAAAGTCAAACGCAATCAAATAAAGCTATTTGAGTCAAATGAAAGTCAAACACATTCAAACAAAGTTGTTTAAATTAAATGAAAGTGAAATGTATTCTACAAAGCTAATTGAATCAAATGAAAGTTAAACGCATTCAAACAAAGCTATTTGAATCAAATGAGATTCAAATACATTCTACAAAGCTAATTGAATCAAATGATAGTCAAACACATTCAACAAAGCTAATTGAATCAAATGAAAGTCAAACACATTTAAACAAAGCTAATTGAATAAAATGAAAGTCAAGCACATTGAAACAAAGCTATTTTAATCAAATGAAAGTCAAATATATTCTACAAAGCTAATTGAATCAAATGAAAGTCAAACACATTCAAACAAAGCTATTTGAATCAAATGAAAGTCAAATACGTTCAACAAAGCTAATTGAATCAAATGAAAGTCAAACACATTTAAACAAAGCTAATTGAATCAAATGAAAGTCAAATACATTCAATAAAGCTAATTGAATCAAATGAAAGTCAAACACATTCAAACGAAGCTAATTTAATGAAATGAAAGTCAAGCGCATTCAAACAAAGCTATATTAATCAAATGAAAGTCAAATTCATTCTACAAAGCTAATTGAATCAAATGAAAGTCAAACACATTCAAACAAAGCTATTTGAATCAAATGAAAGTCAAATACATTCTACAAAGCTAATTGAATCAAATGAAAGTCAAACACATTCAAACAAAGCTATTTGAATCAATTGAAAGTCAAAGATATTCTACAAAGATGATGGAATCAAATGAATGTCAAACACATTCAAACAAAGCTATTTGAATCAATTGAAAGTTAAATAAGTTCTACAAAGCTAATTGTATCAAATGAAAGTCAAACGCAATCAAATAAAGCTATTTGAGTCAAATGAAAGTTAAAAGCATTCAAACAAAGCTATTTGAATCAAATGAGAGTCAAATACATTCTACAAAGCTAATTGAATCAAATGAAAGTCAAACACATTCAAACAAAGCTAATTGAATCAAATGAAAGTCAAATACATTCAACAAAGCTAATTGAATCAAATGAAAGTCAAACACATTCAAACAAAGCTAATTGAATCAAATGAAAGTAAAATACATTCAACAAAGCTAATTGAATCAAATGAAAGTCAAACACATTCAAACGAAGCTATATTAATCAAATGAAAGTCAAATACATTATATAAAGCTAATTGAATCAAATGAAAGTCAAACACATTCGAACAAAGCTATTTGAATCAAATGAAAGTCAAATACATTCTACAAAGCTAAATGAATCAAATGAATGTCAAACACATTCAAACAAAGCTATTTGAATCAATTGAAAGTTAAATAAGTTCTACAAAGCTAATTGTATCAAATGAAAGACAAACGCAATCAAATAAAGCTATTTGAGTCAAATGAAAGTTAAAAGCATTCAAACAAAGCTATTTGAATCAAATGAGAGTCAAATACATTCTACAAAGCTAATTGAATCAAATGAAAGTCAAACACATTCAAAAAAAGCTATTTGAATCAAATGAAAGTCAAATACATTCTACAAAGCTAATTGAATCAAATGAAAGTCAAACACATTCAAACAAAGCTATTTGAATCAATAGAAAGTCAAAGATATTCTACAAAGCTGATGGAATCAAATGAATGTCAAACACATTCAACCAAAGCTATTTGAATCAAATGAAAGTCAAATAAGTTCTACAAAGCTAATTGTATCAAATGAAAGTCAAACGCAATCAAATAAAGCTATTTGAGTCAAATGAAAGTCAAACACATTCAAACAAAGTTGTTTAAATTAAATGAAAGTGAAATGTATTCTACAAAGCTAATTGAATCAAATGAAAGTTAAACGCATTCAAACAAAGCTATTTGAATCAAATGAGATTCAAATACATTCTACAAAGCTAATTGAATCAAATGATAGTCAAACACATTCAAACAAAGCTAATTGAATCAAATGAAAGTCAAACACATTTAAACAAAGCTAATTGAATAAAATGAAAGTCAAGCACATTGAAACAAAGCTATTTTAATCAAATGAAAGTCAAATATATTCTACAAAGCTAATTGAATCAAATGAAAGTCAAACACATTCAAACAAAGCTATTTGAATCAAATGAAAGTCAAATACGTTCAACAAAGCTAATTGAATCAAATGAAAGTCAAACACATTCAAACAAAGCTAATTGAATCAAATGAAAGTCAAATACATTCAATAAAGCTAATTGAATCAAATGAAAGTCAAACACATTCAAACGAAGCTAATTTAATGAAATGAAAGTCAAGCGCATTCAAACAAAGCTATATTAATCAAATGAAAGTCAAATTCATTCTACAAAGCTAATTGAATCAAATGAAAGTCAAACACATTCAAACAAAGCTATTTGAATCAAATGAAAGTCAAATACATTCTACAAAGCTAATTGAATCAAATGAAAGTAAAACACATTCAAACAAAGCTATTTGAATCAATTGAAAGTCAAAGATATTCTACAAAGCTGATGGAATCAAATGAATGTCAAACACATTCAAACAAAGCTATTTGAATCAATTGAAAGTTAAATAAGTTCTACAAAGCTAATTGTATCAAATGAAAGTCAAACACATTCAAACAAAGCTATTTGAATCAAATGAAAGTCAAATACATTCTACAAAGCTAATTGAATCAAATGAAAGTCAAACACATTCAAACAAAGCTATTTGAATCAATTGAAAGTCAAAGATATTCTACAAAGCTGATGGAATCAAATGAATGTCAAACACATTCAAACAAAGCTATTTGAATCAATTGAAAGTTAAATAAGTTCTACAAAGCTAATTGTATCAAATAAAAGTCAAACGCAATCAAATAAAGCTATTTGAGTCAAATGAAAGTTAAAAGCATTCAAACAAAGCTATTTGAATCAAATGAGAGTCAAATACATTCTACAAAGCTAATTGAATCAAATGAAAGTCAAACACATTCAAACAAAGCTAATTGAATCAAATGAAAGTCAAATACATTCAACAAAGCTAATTGAATCAAATGAAAGTCAAACTTATTCAAATGAAGCTAATTGAATCAAATGAAAGTCAAGCACATTCAAACAAAGCTATATTAATCAAATGAAAGTCAAATACATTATATAAAGCTAATTGAATCAAATGAAAGTCAAACACATTCGAACAAAGCTATTTGAATCAAATGAAAGTCAAATACATTCTACAAAGCTAAATGAATCAAATGAATGTCAAACACATTCAAACAAAGCTATTTGAATCAATTGAAAGTTAAATAAGTTTTACAAAGCTAATTATAACAAATGAAAGACAAACGCAATCAAATAAAGCTATTTGAGTCAAATGAAAGTCAAACACATTCAAACAAAGTTGTTTAAATTAAATGAAAGTTAAATGTATTCTACAAAGCTAATTGAATCAAATGAAAGTTAAACGCATTCAAACAAAGCTATTTGAATTAAATGAGAGTCAAATACATTCTACAAAGCTAATTGAATCAAATGATAGTCAAACACATTCAAACAAAGCTAATTGAATCAAATGAAAGTCAAACACATTCAAACAAAGCTAATTGAATAAAATGAAAGTCAAGCACATTCAAACAAATCTATTTTAATCAAATGAAAGTCAAATATATTCTACAAAGCTAATTGAATCAAATGAAAGTCAAACACATTCAAACAAAGCTATTTGAATCAAATGAAAGTCAAATACGTTCAACAAAGCTAATTGAATCAAATGAAAGTCAAACACATTCAAACAAAGCTAATTGAATCAAATGAAAGTCAAATACATTCAATAAAGCTAATTGAATCAAATGAAAGTCAAACACATTCAAACGAAGCTAATTTAATGAAATGAAAGTCAAGCGCATTCAAACAAAGCTATATTAATCAAATGAAAGTCAAATTCATTCTACAAAGCTAATTGAATCAAATGAAAGTCAAACACATTCAAACAAAGCTATTTGAATCAAATGAAAGTCAAATACATTCTACAAAGCTAATTGAATCAAATGAAAGTAAAACACATTGAAACAAAGCTATTTGAATCAATTGAAAGTCAAAGATATTCTACAAAGCTGATGGAATCAAATGAATGTCAAACACATTCAAACAAAGCTATTTGAATCAATTGAAAGTTAAATAAGTTCTACAAAGCTAATTGTATCAAATGAAAGTCAAACACATTCAAACAAAGCTATTTGAATCAAATGAAAGTCAAATACATTCTACAAAGCTAATTGAATCAAATGAAAGTCAAACACATTCAAACAAAGCTATTTGAATCAATTGAAAGTCAAAGATATTCTACAAAGCTGATGGAATCAAATGAATGTCAAACACATTCAAACAAAGCTATTTGAATCAATTGAAAGTTAAATAAGTTCTACAAAGCTAATTGTATCAAATGAAAGTCAAACGCAATCAAATAAAGCTATTTGAGTCAAATGAAAGTTAAAAGCATTCAAACAAAGCTATTTGAATCAAATGAGAGTCAAATACATTCTACAAAGCTAATTGAATCAAATGAAAGTCAAACACATTCAAACAAAGCTAATTGAATCAAATGAAAGTCAAATACATTCAACAAAGCTAATTGAATCAAATGAAACTCAAACTTATTCAAATGAAGCTAATTGAATCAAATGAAAGTCAAGCACATTCAAACAAAGCTATATTAATCAAATGAAAGTCAAATACATTATATAAAGCTAATTGAATCAAATGAAAGTCAAACACATTCGAACAAAGCTATTTGAATCAAATGAAAGTCAAATACATTCTACAAAGCTAAATGAATCAAATGAATGTCAAACACATTCAAACAAAGCTATTTGAATCAATTGAAAGTTAAATAAGTTTTACAAAGCTAATTATAACAAATGAAAGACAAACGCAATCAAATAAAGCTATTTGAGTCAAATGAAAGTCAAACACATTCAAACAAAGTTGTTTAAATTAAATGAAAGTTAAATGTATTCTACAAAGCTAATTGAATCAAATGAAAGTTAAACGCATTCAAACAAAGCTATTTGAATTAAATGAGAGTCAAATACATTCTAACAAAGCTAATTGAATCAAATGATAGTCAAACACATTCAAACAAAGCTAATTGAATCAAATGAAAGTCAAACACATTCAAACAAAGCTAATTGAATAAAATGAAAGTCAAGCACATTCAAACAAATCTATTTTAATCAAATGAAAGTCAAATATATTCTACAAAGCTAATTGAATCAAATGAAAGTCAAACACATTCAACAAAGCTATTTGAATCAAATGAAAGTCAAATACGTTCTACAAAGCTAATTGAATCAAATGAAAGTCAAACACATTCAAACAAAGCTAATTGAATCAAATGAAAGTCAAATTGATTCAACAAAGCTAATTGAATCAAATGAAAGTCAAACACATTCAAACGAAGCTAATTTAATGAAATGAAAGTCAAGCGCATTCAAACAAAGCTATATTAATCAAATAAAAGTCAAATACATTCTACAAAGCTAATTGAATCAAATGAAAGTCAAACACATTCAAACAAAGTTGTTTAAATTAAATGAAAGTGAAATGTATTCTACGAAGCTAATTGAATCAAATGAAAGTTAAACGCATTCAAACAAAGCTATTTGAATCAAAAGAAAGTCAAATACATTCAACAAAGCTAATTGAATCAAATGAAAGTCAGACACATTCAAACAAAGCTAATTGAATCAAATGAAAGTCAAATACATTCTTTTAAGCTAATTGAATCAAATGAAAGTCAAACACATTCAAACAAAGCTATTTGAATCAATTGAAAGTCAAAGATATTCTACAAAGCTGATGGAATCAAATGAATGTCAAACACATTCAAACAAAGCTATTTGAATCAAATGAAAGTCAAATAAGTTCTACAAATCTAATTGTATCAAATGAAAGTCAAACGCAATCAAATAAAGCTATTTGAGTCAAATGAAAGTCAAACACATTCAAACAAAGTTGTTTAAATTGAATGAAAGTGAAATGTATTCTACTAAGCTAATGGAATCAAATGAAAGTTAAACGCATTCAAACAAAGCTATTTGTATCAAATGAGAGTCAAATACATTTTTCAAAGCTAATTGAATAAAATGAAAGTCAAACACATTCAAACAAAGCTAATTGAATCAATGAAAGTCAAATACATTCAACAAAGCTAATTGAATCAAATGAAAGTCAAACACATTCAAACGAAGCTAATTGAATCAAATGAAAGTCAAGCACATTCAAACATAGCTAATTGAATCAATGAAAGTCAAATACATTCAACAAAGCTAATTGAATCAAATGAAAGTCAAACACATTCAAACGAAGCTAATTGAATCAAATGAAAGTCAAGCACATTCAAACAAAGCTATTTTAATCAAATGAAAGTCAAATACATTCTACAAAGCTAATTGAATCAAATGAAAGTCAAACACATTCAAACAAAGCTATTTGAATCAAATGAAAGTCAAATACGTTCAACAAAGCTAATTGTATCAAATGAAAGTCAAACGCAATCAAATAAAGCTATTTGAGTCAAATGAAAGTCAAACACATTCAAACAAAGTTGTTTAAATTAAATGAAAGTGAAATGTATTCTACAAAGCTAATTGAACCAATTGAAAGTTCAACGCATTCAAACAAAGCTATTTGAATCAAATGAAAGTCAAATACATTCAACAAAGCTAATTGAATCAAATGAAAGTCAAACACATTCAAACAAAGCTAATTGAATCAAATGAAAGTCAAATACATTCTACTAAGCTAATTGAATCAAATGAAAGTCAAACTTATTCAAATGAAGCTAATTGAATCAAATGAAAGTCAAGCACATTCAAACAAAGCTATATTAATCAAATGAAAGTCAAATACATTATATAAAGCTAATTGAATCAAATGAAAGTCAAACACATTCGAACAAAGCTATTTGAATCAAATGAAAGTCAAATACATTCTACAAAGCTAAATGAATCAAATGAAATGTCAAACACATTCAAACAAAGCTATTTGAATCAATTGAAAGTTAAATAAGTTTTACAAAGCTAATTATAACAAATGAAAGACAAACGCAATCAAATAAAGCTATTTGAGTCAAATGAAAGTCAAACACATTCAAACAAAGTTGTTTAAATTAAATGAAAGTTAAATGTATTCTACAAAGCTAATTGAATCAAATGAAAGTTAAACGCATTCAAACAAAGCTATTTGAATCAAATGAGAGTCAAATACATTCTACAAAGCTAATTGAATCAAATGATAGTCAAACACATTCAAACAAAGCTAATTGAATCAAATGAAAGTCAAACACATTCAAACAAAGCTAATTGAATAAAATGAAAGTCAAGCACATTCAAACAAAGCTATTTTAATCAAATGAAAGTCAAATATATTCTACAAAGCTAATTGAATCAAATGAAAGTCAAACACATTCAACAAAGCTATTTGAATCAAATGAAAGTCAAATACGTTCTACAAAGCTAATTGAATCAAATGAAAGTCAATTACATTCAAACAAAGCTAATTGAATCAAATGAAAGTCAAATTGATTCAACAAAGCTAATTGAATCAAATGAAAGTCAAACACATTCAAACGAAGCTAATTTAATGAAATGAAAGTCAAGCGCATTCAAACAAAGCTATATTAATCAAATGAAAGTCAAATACATTCTACAAAGCTAATTGAATCAAATGAAAGTCAAACACATTCAAACAAAGTTGTTTAAATTAAATGAAAGTGAAAAGTATTCTACAAAGCTAATTGAATCAAATGAAAGTTAAACGCATTCAAACAAAGCTATTTGAATCAAATGAAAGTCAAATACATTCAACAAAGCTAATTGAATCAAATGAAAGTCAGACACATTCAAACAAAGCTAATTGAATCAAATGAAAGTCAAATACATTCTTTTAAGCTAATTGAATCAAATGAAAGTCAAGCACATTCAAACAAAGCTATATTAATCAAATGAAAGTCAAATACATTCTACAAAGCTAATTGAATCAAATGAAAGTCAAACACATTCAAACAAAGCTATTTGAATCAAATGAAAGTCAAATACATTCTACAAAGCTAATTGAATCAAATGAAAGTCAAACACATTCAAACAAAGCTATTTGATTCAATAGAAAGTCAAAGATATTCTACAAAGCTGATGGAATCAAATGAATGTCAAACACATTCAAACAAAGCTATTTGAATCAAATGAAAGTCAAATAAATTCTACAAAGCTAATTGTATCAAATGAAAGTCAAACGCAATCAAATAAAGCTATTTGAGTCAAATGAAAGTCAAACACATTCAAACAAAGTTGTTTAAATTAAATGAAAGTGAAATGTATTCTACAAAGCTAATTGAATCAAATGAAAGTTAAACGCATTCAAACAAAGCTATTTGAATCAAATGAGATTCAAATACATTCTACAAAGCTAATTGAATCAAATGATAGTCAAACACATTCAAACAAAGCTAATTGAATCAAATGAAAGTCAAACACATTTAAACAAAGCTAATTGAATAAAATGAAAGTCAAGCACATTGAAACAAAGCTATTTTAATCAAATGAAAGTCAAATATATTCTACAAAAGCTAATTGAATCAAATGAAAGTCAAACACATTCAAACAAAAGCTATTTGAATCAAATGAAAGTCAAATACGTTCAACAAAGCTAATTGAATCAAATGAAAGTCAAACACATTTAAACAAAGCTAATTGAATCAAATGAAAGTCAAATACATTCAATAAAGCTAATTGAATCAAATGAAAGTCAAACACATTCAAACGAAGCTAATTTAATGAAATGAAAGTCAAGCGCATTCAAACAAAGCTATATTAATCAAATGAAAGTCAAATTCATTCTACAAAGCTAATTGAATCAAATGAAAGTCAAACACATTCAAACAAAGCTATTTGAATCAAATGAAAGTCAAATACATTCTACAAAGCTAATTGAATCAAATGAAAGTCAAACACATTCAAACAAAGCTATTTGAATCAATTGAAAGTCAAAGATATTCTACAAAGCTGATGGAATCAAATGAATGTCAAACACATTCAAACAAAGCTATTTGAATCAATTGAAAGTTAAATAAGTTCTACAAAGCTAATTGTATCAAATGAAAGTCAAACGCAATCAAATAAAGCTATTTGAGTCAAATGAAAGTTAAAAGCATTCAAACAAAGCTATTTGAATCAAATGAGAGTCAAATACATTCTACAAAGCTAATTGAATCAAATGAAAGTCAAACACATTCAAACAAAGCTAATTGAATCAAATGAAAGTCAAATACATTCAACAAAGCTAATTGAATCAAATGAAAGTCAAACACATTCAAACAAAGCTAATTGAATCAAATGAAAGTCAAATACATTCAACAAAGCTAATTGAATCAAATGAAAGTCAAACACATTCAAACGAAGCTATATTAATCAAATGAAAGTCAAATACATTATATAAAGCTAATTGAATAAAATGAAAGTCAAACACCATTCGAACAAAGCTATTTGAATCAAATGAAAGTCAAATACATTCTACAAAGCTAAATGAATCAATGAATGTCAAACACATTCAAACAAAGCTATTTGAATCAATTGAAAGTCAAATAAGTTTTACAAAGCTAATTATAACAAATGAAAGACAAACGCAATCAAATAAAGCTATTTGAGTCAAATGAAAGTCAAACACATTCAAAACAAAGCTATATTAATCAAATGAAAGTCAAATACATTCTACAAAGCTAATTGAATCAAATGAAAGTCAAACACATTCAAACAAAGCTATTTGAATCAAATGAAAGTCAAATACATTCTACAAAGCTAATTGAATCAAATGAAAGTCAAACACATTCAAACAAAGCTATTTGAATCAATAGAAAGTCAAAAGATATTCTACAAAGCTGATGGAATCAAATGAATGTCAAACACATTCAACCAAAGCTATTTGAATCAAATGAAAGTCAAATAAGTTCTACAAAGCTAATTGTATCAAATGAAAGTCAAACGCAATCAAATAAAGCTATTTGAGTCAAATGAAAGTCAAACACATTCAAAACAAAGTTGTTTAAATTAAATGAAAGTGAAATGTATTCTACAAAGCTAATTGAATCAAATGAAAGTTAAACGCATTCAAACAAAGCTATTTGAATCAAATGAGATTCAAATACATTCTACAAAGCTAATTGAATCAAATGATAGTCAAACACATTCAAACAAAGCTAATTGAATCAAATGAAAGTCAAACACATTTAAACAAAGCTAATTGAATAAAATGAAAGTCAAGCACATTGAAACAAAGCTATTTTAATCAAATGAAAGTCAAATATATTCTACAAAGCTAATTGAATCAAATGAAAGTCAAACAAATTCAAACAAAGCTATTTGAATCAAATGAAAGTCAAATACGTTCTACCAAAGCTAATTGAATCAAATGAAAGTCAAACACATTCAAACAAAGCTAATTGAATCAAATGAAAGTCAAATACATTCAATAAAGCTAATTGAATCAAATGAAAGTCAAACACATTCAAACGAAGCTAATTTAATGAAATGAAAGTCAAGCGCATTCAAACAAAGCTATATTAATCAAATGAAAGTCAAATTCATTCTACAAAGCTAATTGAATCAAATGAAAGTCAAACACATTCAAACAAAGCTATTTGAATCAAATGAAAGTCAAATACATTCTACAAAGCTAATTGAATCAAATGAAAGTAAAACACATTCAAACAAAGCTATTTGAATCAATTGAAAGTCAAAGATATTCTACAAAGCTGATGGAATCAAATGAATGTCAAACACATTCAAACAAAGCTATTTGAATCAATTGAAAGTTTAAATAAGTTCTATAAAGCTAATTGTATCAAATGAAAGTCAAACACATTCAAACAAAGCTATTTTGAATCAAAATGAAAGTCAAATACATTCTACAAAGCCAATTGAATCAAATGAAAGTCAAACACATTCAAACAAAGCTATTTGAATCAATTGAAAGTCAAAGATATTCTACAAAGCTGATGGAATCAAATGAATGTCAAACACATTCAAACAAAGCTATTTGAATCAATTGAAAGTTAAATAAGTTCTACAAAGCTAATTGTATCAAATGAAAGTCAAACGCAATCAAATAAAGCTATTTGAGTCAAATGAAAGTTAAAAGCATTCAAACAAAGCTATTTTGAATCAAATGAGAGTCAAATACATTCTACAAAGCTAATTGAATCAAATGAAAGTCAAACACATTCAAACAAAGCTAATTGAATCAAATGAAAGTCAAATACATTCAACAAAGCTAATTGAATCAAATGAAAGTCAAACTTATTCAAATGAAGCTAATTGAATCAAATGAAAGTCAAGCACATTCAAAACAAAGCTATATTAATCAAATGAAAGTCAAATACATTATATAAAGCTAATTGAATCAAATGAAAGTCAAACACATTCGAACAAAGCTATTTGAATCAAATGAAAGTCAAATACATTCTACAAAGCTAATGAATCAAATGAATGTCAAACACATTCAAACAAAGCTATTTGAATCAATTGAAAGTTAAATAAGTTTTACAAAAAGCTAATTATAACAAATGAAAGACAAACGCAATCAAATAAAGCTATTTGAGTCAAATGAAAGTCAAACACATTCAAACAAAGTTGTTTAAATTAAATGAAAGTTAAATGTATTCTACAAAGCTAATTGAATCAAATGAAAGTTAAACGCATTCAAACAAAGCTATTTGAATTAAATGAGAGTCAAATACATTCTACAAAGCTAATTGAATCAAATGATAGTCAAACACATTCAAACAAAGCTAATTGAATCAATGAAAGTCAAACACATTCAAACAAAGCTAATTGAATAAAATGAAAGTCAAGCACATTCAAACAAATCTATTTAATCAAATGAAAGTCAAATATATTCTACAAAGCTAATTGAATCAAATGAAAGTCAAACACATTCAACAAAGCTATTTGAATCAAATGAAAGTCAAATACAAAGCTAATTGAATCAAATGAAAGTCAAACACATTCAAACAAAGCTAATTGAATCAAATGAAAGTCAAATATTCAACAAAGCTAATTGAATCAAATGAAAGTCAAACACATTCAAACGAAGCTAATTTAATGAAATGAAAGTCAAGCGCATTCAAACAAAGCTATATTAATCAAATAAAAGTCAAATACATTCTACAAAGCTAATTGAATCAAATGAAAGTCAAACACATTCAAACAAAGTTGTTTAAATTAAATGAAAGTGAAATGTATTCTACGAAGCTAATTGAATCAAATGAAAGTTAAACGCATTCAAACAAAGCTATTTGAATCAAATGAAAGTCAAATACATTCAACAAAGCTAATTGAATCAAATGAAAGTCAGACACATTCAAACAAAGCTAATTGAATCAAATGAAAGTCAAATACATTCTTTTAAGCTAATTGAATCAAATGAAAGTCAAACACATTCAAACAAAGCTATTTGAATCAATTGAAAGTCAAAGATATTCTACAAAGCTGATGGAATCAAATGAATGTCAAACACATTCAAACAAAGCTATTTGAATCAAATGAAAGTCAAATAAGTTCTACAAATCTAATTGTATCAAATGAAAGTCAAACGCAATCAAATAAAGCTATTTGAGTCAAATGAAAGTCAAACACATTCAAACAAAGTTGTTTAAATTGAATGAAAGTGAAATGTATTCTACTAAGCTAATGGAATCAAATGAAAGTTAAACGCATTCAAACAAAGCTATTTGTATCAAATGAGAGTCAAATACATTTTTCAAAGCTAATTGAATAAATGAAAGTCAAACACATTCAAACAAAGCTAATTGAATCAATGAAAGTCAAATACATTCAACAAAGCTAATTGAATCAAATGAAAGTCAAGAAGCTAATTGAATCAAATGAAAGTCAAGCACATTCAAACAAGCTAATTGAATCAATGAAAGTCAAATACATTCAACAAAGCTAATTGAATCAAATGAAAGTCAAACACATTCAAACGAAGCTAATTGAATCAAATGAAAGTCAAGCACATTCAAACAAAGCTATTTTAATCAAATGAAAGTCAAATACATTCTACAAAGCTAATTGAATCAAATGAAAGTCAAACACATTCAAACAAAGCTATTTGAATCAAATGAAAGTCAAATACGTTCAACAAAGCTAATTGTATCAAATGAAAGTCAAACGCAATCAAATAAAGCTATTTGAGTCAAATGAAAGTCAAACACATTCAAACAAAGTTGTTTAAATTAAATGAAAGTGAAATGTATTCTACAAAGCTAATTGAACCAATTGAAAGTTCAACGCATTCAAACAAAGCTATTTGAATCAAATGAAAGTCAAATACATTCACAAAGCTAATTGAATCAAATGAAAGTCAGACACATTCAAACAAAGCTAATTGAATCAAATGAAAGTCAAATACATTCTTTTAAGCTAATTGAATCAAATGAAAGTCAAGCACATTCAAACAAAGCATATTAATCAAATGAAAGTCAAATACATTCTACAATGCTAATTGAATCAAATGAAAGTCAAACACATTCAAACAAAGCTATTTGAATCAAATGAAAGTCAAATACATTCTACAAAGCTAATTGAATCAAATGAAAGTCAAACACATTCAAACAAAGCTATTTGAATCAAATGAAAGTCAAATACATTCTACAAAGCTAATGGAATCAAATGAAAGTCAAACACATTCAAACAAAGCTATTTGAATCAATAGAAAGTCAAAGATATTCTACAAAGCTGATGGAATCAAATGAATGTCAAACACATTCAACCAAAGCTATTTGAATCAAATGAAAGTCAAATAAGTTCACAAAGCTAATTGTATCAAATGAAAGTCAAACGCAATCAAATAAAGCTTTTTGAGTCAAATGAAAGTCAAACACATTCAAACAAAGTATTTTAAATTAAATGAAAGTGAAATGTATTTACAAAGCTAATTGAATCAAATGAAAGTTAAACGCATTCAAACAAAGCTATTTGAATCAAATGAGATTCAAATACATTCTACAAAGCTAATTGAAAAATGATAGTCAAACACATTCAAACAAAGCTAATTGAATCAAATGAAAGTCAAACAATTTAAACAAAGCTAATTGAATAAAATGAAAGTCAAGCACATTGAAACAAAGCTATTTTAATCAAATGAAAGTCAAATATATTCTACAAAGCTAATTGAATCAAATGAAAGTCAAACACATTCAAACAAAGCTATTTGAATCAAATGAATCAAATCAAATGAAAGTCAAACATTCAACAAAGCTAATTGAATCAAATGAAGTCAAAGCTAATTGAATCAAATGAAAGTCAAACACATTCAAACGAAGCTAATTTAATGAAATGAAAGTCAAGCGCATTCAAACAAAGCTATATTAATCAAATAAAAGTCAAATTCATTCTACAAAGCTAATTGAATCAAATGAAAGTCAAACACATTCAAACAAAGCTATTTGAATCAATTGAAAGTCAAAGATATTCTACAAAGCTGATGGAATCAAATGAATGTCAAACACATTCAAACAAAGCTATTTGAATCAATTGAAAGTTAAATAAGTTCTACAAAGCTAATTGTATCAAATGAAAGTCAAACGCAATCAAATAACAAAGTTAAAAGCATTCAAAAAAGCTATTTGAATCAAATGAGAGTCAAATACATTCTACAAAGCTAATTGAATCAATGAAAGTCAAACACATTCAAACAAATTGAATCAAATGAAAGTCAAATACATTCAACAAAGCTAATTGAATCAAATGAAAGTCAAAGAAGCTAATTGAATCAAATGAAAGTCAAGCACATTCAAACAAAGCTATTTAATCAAATGAAAGTCAAATACATTCTATAAAGCTAATTGAATCAAATGAAAGTTAAACACATTCAAACAAAGCTATTTGAATCAAATGAAAGTCAAATACATTCTACAAAGCTAAATGAATCAAATGAATGTCAAACACATTCAAACAAAGCTATTTGAATCAATTGAAAGTCAAATAAGTTTACAAAGCTAATTATAAAATGAAAGTCAAACGCAATCAAATAAAGCTATTTGAGTCAAATGAAAGTCAAATTCAAACAAAGTTGTTTAAATTAAATGAAAGTTAAATGTATTCTACAAAGCTAATTGAATCAAATGAAAGTTAAACGCATTCAAACAAAGCTATTTGAATCAAATGAGAGTCAAATACATTCTACAAAGCTAATTGAATCAAATGATAGTCAAACACATTCAAACAAAGCTAATTGAATCAAATGAAAGTCAAACACATTCAAACAAAGCTAATTGAATAAATGAAAGTCAAGCACATTCAAACAAAGCTATTTTAATCAAATGAAAGTCAAATATATTCTACAAAGCTAATTGAATCAAATGAAAGTCAAACACATTCTGATGTGGATCAAGAGGGAAATTCTTTTGAAGAGCCAATCATATTGGTTTTAAGGCCAATAGGGTTTGAGCTTGGAGTAAAGAATCAAGAATGGTTAACATGCGCAGCCATTGAAGAAGAAGTCAAGGTCCAGTTGGGTTCCGACGACGGCAGCGGCGGCGACGCGCCGATCTGGGTGCCACGCGCCGGCTCCCTAGCTCCGGCCTGAGTCCAGCTACACGTTGGTGGGGCGCGTGTCGATGATGGCAGCGCGTGAGACGGTGGTTCGGGCAGTACGAAAAGAAAGATTTTCCTAACTTAGTTTTTCTAGAGTTTTTGCTTGCAAGTTTTTACCTTTCACTTGAAAGGGTTTTTCTTGGTTTAAGCAATTAGGAATCTTCTTAATTTCTGTTATTTTAGTTTAAAATAATTTCTAAGTCAATTAGGAATTGTTTTAAGAAGTTTTAGTTTAATTAGAACTAGTCTTATTACTAGTTTCCTAGTTCCATTAGAATTGGTTTTCCTATTCTATCTAGGATACTTGGGGATCAAGGCTAGGGTTTTTTTTTCCTAGTTCGAATAGACTTAGGAATAGTTAGTTTAGTCTATAAATAAGGGATTTTTCGTGGCTTTGTATACACAACCAAAACCAGAAAATTCAATACAAGTTTATTGTTTGTTTTGCTTAATTGCTTACAAATTCTTTTGCTAGTTTTCAATTCAAGGAGTTGTTTTGATAATTAGAACGTTCAATTCTTAGTTCTAGGAGTAGTCTAAGTTTTGTTCATCAAAGTACTTAGTTCCAGGAGTGGTCTAGGTAATTTGAGAGGCGTTGAATTCGTTCCAGGAGTGGTCGTTTTCAAAGTCATATCCGGTTCGTTATTCTTAAGTTGTTCGATTTTCTTAGGAAATTCGAAGGGCTTGTGTTACTTGTGTGATTTTAGATTCTTTATTAAGTTAAGGGGTTTAAATCCACATCAAATTGGTATCAGATTTCAGGGTTTTTTGATCGTTCAACAATTCGTTCATCAAATCGCACTTGTTCTCGGATAACCAGTTTTTCTGTCAACTTCAGAAGGCTCGTTCTCCTTCGTTACAAGGTCTTTTCAGGTGATTCTTTTTTTGATTTTGGGTGAAATTTTGTCTAATTTCTGCCTGTGAAATTTCGGAATTTTTCGAGTTCGTTTGCTATTAAACTGGACTGTTTTCCGAAACTGTGTCAGTTTTGGTCCGATTTAATACTTACTGCTCGTTGTGTGCGATTTTGTTCCAAGTTGTGTTGCGATTTTTGTGGGATTATACCTGTGTGGAAGGGTTCTTTTATTTCTGTTTTTTTCACATAATTATGGAGGAAGGGATCCGAAAATCTATGGATGAATTTGCAAAGTTACTTCAAGGTCATAAAAAGAAGAAAAACATGAAGATGATAACGTAGATTTTGGCTTTGGTAACAAACATATGCTTATGGAGCGACTGAATTTACATGAAGAAATTATTTTTCAAGGTCAACAAGATAGTTTGTTTCATACTCGATGCAAAGTTGTTGATAGAACTTGTAGGGTGATCATTGATAGTGGTTCGTGTACCAATGTAGCGTCTACAGAGATGGTTACTAAACTCCAACTTCCTACAAGAGATCATGAAAAACCATATAAGTTGGGTTGGCTAGATAATTCTATGGGTTTTCATGTAGAACAACAAGCTTTGGTGAATTTCTCCATTGGCAATTACAAGGAAGAATTATGGTGCGATGTGATTCCTATGAGTGCTTGTCACGTTCTTTTAGGAAGACCATGGCAATTTGATCGACATGTTAAACATGATGGTGTGCCAACACATATTCGGTCAAGGTGGGAAACAAGAGGTTCAAACTTATTCCTTTAACTATTATTCCATGCCGCGTTAAAGTTAAAGAGATGGAGGAAGATTGTCAAAAGGATAAGGAAGAGGAACATGTAGGTGCTAAAGAGCTCGAAGAAAAGGTGAGTGAAACAATTGATGTTCCAATTGTGTGTGACGTTGTTCAAGATCAGATTATTCATAATGATCTACCAATGGTGGTGTCGGAAAAGGTTTTTGATACTATTGAGGAGCCATTCGTGAATCAAGATAATAATTTAATGGTTTCTTTAGAAGTGGTGGATTCATTAGGCATGCATAAAGAGAAGAAATTGTTAGTCATACATGAGAAAAATATCATGAAGCCTAAAGTGTTCTTATGGTCAACTTCGAAGACCAAGGACCAAATTGAGAATTGGTTGTTTCTAAAATATTGCCTTGCTCGTGGTGATGTTGTTACATTGCTTAAAATTGCTAGCGTTGAGGTAATAGTTCTTTTGGCTTGTATTCGTCGAATTTGGATGGTTTCATGGAATTGTTCTCCTTACATGGATGATGCGAATTTGAGGACAAATTCTTTTGAAGAGGGGGAGAATGATGTGGATCAAGAGGGAAATTCTTTTGAAGAGCCAATCATATTGGTTTTAAGGCCAATAGGGTTTGAGCTTGGAGTAAAGAATCAAGAATGGTTAACATGCGCAGCCATTGAAGAAGAAGTCAAGGTCCAGTTGGGTTCCGACGACGGCAGCGGCGGCGACGCGCCGATCTGGGTGCCACGCGCCGGCTCCCTAGCTCCGGCCTGAGTCCAGCTACACGTTGGTGGGGCGCGTGTCGATGATGGCAGCGCGTGAGACGGTGGTTCGGCGGCAGTACGAAAAGAAAGATTTTCCTAACTTAGTTTTTTCTAGAGTTTTTGCTTGCAAGTTTTTACCTTTTCACTTGAAAGGGTTTTTCTTGGTTTAAGCAATTAGGAATCTTCTTAATTTCTGTTATTTTAGTTTAAAATAATTTCTAAGTCAATTAGGAATTGTTTTAAGAAGTTTTAGTTTAATTAGAACTAGTCTTATTACTAGTTTCCTAGTTCCATTAGAATTGGTTTTCCTATTCTATCTAGGATACTTGGGGATCAAGGCTAGGGTTTTTTTTTCCTAGTTCGAATAGACTTAGGAATAGTTAGTTTTAGTCTATAAATAAGGGATTTTTCGTGGCTTTGTATACACAACCAAAACCAGAAAATTCAATACAAGTTTATTGTTTGTTTTGCTTAATTGCTTACAAATTCTTTTGCTAGTTTTCAATTCAAGGAGTTGTTTTGATAATTAGAACGTTCAATTCTTAGTTCTAGGAGTAGTCTAAGTTTTGTTCATCAAAGTACTTAGTTCCAGGAGTGGTCTAGGTAATTTGAGAGGCGTTGAATTCGTTCCAGGAGTGGTCGTTTTCAAAGTCATATCCGGTTCGTTATTCTTAAGTTGTTCGATTTTCTTAGGAAATTCGAAGGGCTTGTGTTACTTGTGTGATTTTAGATTCTTTATTAAGTTAAGGGGTTAAATCCACATCACATTCAACAAAGCTATTTGAATCAAATGAAAGTCAAATACGTTCTACAAAGCTAATTGAATCAAATGAAAGTCAAACACATTCAAACAAAGCTAATTGAATCAAATGAAAGTCAAATTGATTCAACAAAGCTAATTGAATCAAATGAAAGTCAAACACATTCAACGAAGCTAATTTAATGAAATGAAAGTCAAGCGCATTCAAACAAAGCTATATTAATCAAATGAAAGTCAAATTCATTCTACAAAGCTAATTGAATCAAATGAAAGTCAAACACATTCAAACAAAGCTATTGAATCAATGAAAGTCAAATACATTCTACAAAGCTAATTGAATCAAATGAATGTCAAACACATTCAAACAAAGCTATTTGAATCAATTGAAAGTCAAAGATATTCTACAAAGCTGATGGAATCAAATGAATGTCAAACACATTCAAACAAAGCTATTTGAATCAAATGAAAGTTAAATAAGTTCTACAAAGCTAATTGTATCAAATGAAAGTCAAACGCAATCAAATAAAGCTATTTGAGTCAAAGGAAAGTCAAACACATTCAAACAAAGTTGTTTAAATTGAATGAAAGTGAAATGTATTCTACTAAGCTAATTGAATCAAATGAAAGTTAAACGCATTCAAACAAAGCTATTTGAATCAAATGAGAGTCAAATACATTCTACAAAGCTAATTGAATCAAATGAAAGTCAAACACATTAATTGAATCAAATGAAAGTCAAACATTCAACAAAGCTAATTGAATCAAATGAAAGTCAAATTCAAACGAAGCTAATTGAATCAAATGAAAGTCAAGCACATTCAAACAAAGCTATATTAATCAAATGAAAGTCAAATACATTCTATAAAGCTAATTGAATCAAATGAAGTCAAACACATTCAAACAAAGCTATTTGAATCAAGTGAAAGTCAAATACATTCTACAAAGCTAAATGAATCAAAATGAATGTCAAACACATTCAAGCAAAGCTATTTGAATCAATTAAAAGTCAAAGATATTCTACAAAAGCTGATGGAATCAAATGAATGTCAAACACATTCAAACAAAGCTATTTGAATCAAATGAAAGTCAAATAAGTTCTACAAAGCTAATTGTATCAAATGAAAGTCAAACGCAATCAATTAAAGCTATTTGAGTCAAATGAAAGTCAAACACATTCAAACAAAGTTGTTTAAATTAAATGAAAGTGAAATGTGTTCTACAAAGCTAATTGAATCAAATGAAAGTTAAACGTATTCAAACAAAGCTATTTGAATCAAATGAAAGTCAAATAAGTTCTACAAAGCTAATTGTATCAAATGAAAGTAAAACGCAATCAAATAAAGCTATTTGAGTCAAATGAAAGTCAAACACATTCAAACAAAGTTGTTTAAATTAAATGAAAGTGAAATGTACTCTACAAAGCTAATTGAATCAAATGATAGTCAAACACATTCAAACAAAGCTAATTGAATCAAATGAAAGTCAAGCACATTCAAACGAAGCTATATTAATCAAATGAAAGTCAAATACATTCTACAAAGCTAATTGAATCAAATGAAACTCAAACACATTCAAACAAAGCTATTTGAAGAAAATGAAAGTCAAATACATTCTACAAAGCCAATTGAAAAAAATGAAAGTCAAACACAGTCAAACAAAGGTATTTGACTCAAATGAAAGTTAAATACATTCTACAAAGCTAATTGAATCAAATGAAAGTCAAACACATTCAAACAAAGCTAATTGAATAAAATGAAAGTCAACCACATTGAAACAAAGCTATTTTAATCAAATGAAAGTCAAATATATTCTACAAAGCTAATTGAATCAAATGAAAGTCACATTCAATTAAAGCTATTTGAATCAATTGAAAGTCAAATATTCTACAAAGCTGATGGAATCAAATGAATGTCAAACACATTCAAACAAAGCTATTTGAATCAAATGAAAGTTAAATAAGTTCTACAAAGCTAATTGTATCAAATGAAAGTCAAACGCAATCAAATAAAGCTATTTGAGTCAATGAAAGTCAAACACATTCAAACAAAGTTGTTTAAATTGAATGAAAGTGAAATGTATTCTACTAAGCTAATTGAATCAAATGAAAGTTAAAAAGCATTCAAACAAAGCTATTTGAATCAAATGAGAGTCAAATACATTCTACAAAGCTAATTGAATCAAATGAAAGTCAAACACATTCAAACAAAGCTAATTAAATCAAATGAAAGTCAAATACATTCAAAAAGCTAATTGAATCAAATGAAAGTCAAACTTATTCAAACGAAGCTAATTGAATCAAATGAAAGTCAAGCACATTCAAACAAAGCTATATTTATCAAATGAAAGTCAAATACATTCTATAAAGCTAATTGAATCAAATGAAAGTTAAACACTTTCAAACAAAGCTATTTGAATCAAATGAAAGTCAAATACATTCTACAAAGCTAAATGAATCAAATGAATGTCAAACACATTCAAACAAAGCTATTTGAATCAATTGAAAGTCAAATAAGTTTTACAAAGCTAATATAAAAATGAAAGTCAAACGCAATCAAATAAAGCTATTTGAGTCAAATGAAAGTCAAACACATTCAAACAAGTTGTTTAAATTAAATGAAAGTTAAATGTATTCTACAAAGCTAATTGAATCAAATGAAAGTTAAACGCATTCAAACAAAGCTATTTGAATCAAATGAGAGTCAAATACATTCTACAAAGCTAATTGAATCAAATGATAGTCAAACACATTCAAACAAAGCTAATTGAATCAAATGAAAGTCAAACACATTCAAACAAAGCTAATTTAATAAAATGAAAGTCAAGCACATTCAAACAAAGCTATTTTAATCAAATGAAAGTCAAATATATTCTACAAAGCTAATTGAATCAAATGAAAGTCAAACACATTCAACAAAGCTATTTGAATCAAATGAAAGTCAAATACGTTCTACAAAGCTAATTGAATCAAATGAAAGTCAAACACATTCAAACAAAGCTAATTGAATCAAATGAAAGTCAAATTGATTCAACAAAGCTAATTGAATCAAATGAAAGTCAAACACATTCAAACGAAGCTAATTTAATGAAATGAAAGTCAAGCGCATTCAAACAAAGCTATATTAATCAAATGAAAGTCAAATTCATTCTACAAAGCTAATTGAATCAAATGAAAGTCAAACACATTCAAACAAAGCTATTTGAATCAAATGAAAGTCAAATACATTCTACAAAGCTAATTGAATCAAATGAATGTCAAACACATTCAAACAAAGCTATTTGAATCAATTGAAAGTCAAAGATATTCTACAAAGCTGATGGAATCAAATGAATGTCAAACACATTCAAACAAAGCTATTTAAATCAAATGAAAGTTAAATAAGTTCTACAAAGCTAATTGTATCAAATGAAAGTCAAACGCAATCAAATAAAGCTATTTGAGTCAAAGGAAAGTCAAACACATTCAAACAAAGTTGTTTAAATTGAATGAAAGTGAAATGTATTCTACTAAGCTAATTGAATCAAATGAAAGTTAAACGCATTCAAACAAAGCTATTTGAATCAAATGAGAGTCTAATACATTCTACAAAGCTAATTGAATCAAATGAAAGTCAAACACATTCAAAAAGCTAATTGAATCAAATGAAAGTCAAATACATTCAACAAAGCTAATTGAATCAAATGAAAGTCAAACTTATTCAAACGAAGCTAATTGAATCAAATGAAAGTCAAGCACATTCAAACAAAGCTATATTAATCAAATGAAAGTCAAATACATTCTATAAAGCTAATTGAATCAAATGAAAGTCAAACACATTCAAACAAAGCTATTTGAATCAAATGAAAGTCAAATACATTCTACAAAGCTAAATGAATCAAATGAATGTCAAACACATTCAAACAAAGCTATTTGAATCAATTGAAAGTCAAATAAGTTTTACAAAGCTAATTATAACAAATGAAAGTCAAATGATGTGGATCAAGAGGGAAATTCTTTTGAAGAGCCAATCATATTGGTTTTAAGGCCAATAGGGTTCGAGCTTGGAGTAAAGAATCAAGAATGGTTAACATGCGCAGCCATTGAAGAAGAAGTCAAGGTCCAGTTGGGTTCCGACGACGGCAGCGGCGGCGACGCGCCGATCTGGGTGCCACGCGCCGGCTCCCTAGCTCCGGCCTGAGTCCAGCTACACGGCGGTGGGGCGCGTGTCGATGATGGCGGCGCGTGAGGTGGTGGTTCGGCGGCAGTACGAAAAGAAAGATTTTCCTAACTTAGTTTTTTCTAGAGTTTTTGCTTGCAAGTTTTTACCTTTTCACTTGAAAGGGTTTTTCTTGGTTTAAGCAATTAGGAATCTTCTTTTATTTCTGTTTTTTTCACATAATTATGGAGGAAGGGATCCGAGAATCTATGGATGAATTTGCAAAGTTACTTCAAGGTCATAAAAAGAAGAAAAAACATGAAGATGATAACGTAGATTTTGGCTTTGGTAACAAACATATGCTTATGGAGCGACTGAATTTACATGAAGAAATTATTTTTCAAGGTCAACAAGATAGTTTGTTTCATACTCGATGCAAAGTTGTTGATAGAACTTGTAGGGTGATCATTGATAGTGGTTCGTGTACCAATGTAGCGTCTACAGAGATGGTTACTAAACTCCAACTTCCTACAAGAGATCATGAAAAACCATATAAGTTGGGTTGGCTAGATAATTCTATGGGTTTTCATGTAGAACAACAAGCTTTGGTGAATTTCTCCATTGGCAATTACAAGGAAGAATTATGGTGCGATGTGATTCCTATGAGTGCTTGTCACGTTCTTTTAGGAAGACCATGGCAATTTGATCGACATGTTAAACATGATGGTGTGGCCAACACATATTCGGTCAAGGTGGGAAACAAGAGGTTCAAACTTATTCCTTTAACTATTATTCCATGCCGCGTTAAAGTTAAAGAGATGGAGGAAGATTGTCAAAGGATAAGGAAGAGGAACATGTAGGTGCTAAAGAGCTCGAAGAAAAGGTGAGTGAAACATTGATGTTCCAATTGTGTGTGACGTTGTTCAAGATCAGATTATTCATAATGATCTACCAATGGTGGTGTCGGAAAAGGTTTTTGATACTATTGAGGAGCCATTCGTGAATCAAGATAATAAATTTAATGGTTTCTTTAGAAGTGGTGGATTCATTAGGCATGCATAAAGAGAAGAAATTGTTAGTCATACATGAGAAAAATATCATGAAGCCTAAAGTGTTTTATGGTCAACTTCGAAGACCAAGGACCAAATTGAGAATTGGTTGTTTCTAAAATATTGCCTTGCTCGTGGTGATGTTGTTACATTGCTTAAAATTGCTAGCGTTGAGGTAATAGTTCTTTTGGCTTGTATTCGTCGAATTTGGATGGTTTCATGGAATTGTTCTCCTTACATGGATGATGCGAATTTGAGGACAAATTCTTTTGAAGAGGGGGAGAATGATGTGGATCAAGAGGGAAATTCTTTTGAAGAGCCAATCATATTGGTTTTAAGGCCAATAGGGTTCGAGCTTGGAGTAAAGAATCAAGAATGGTTAACATGCGCAGCCATTGAAGAAGAAGTCAAGGTCCAGTTGGGTTCCGACGACGGCAGCGGCGGCGACGCGCCGATCTGGGTGCCACGCGCCGGCTCCCTAGCTCCGGCCTGAGTCCAGCTACACGGCGGTGGGGCGCGTGTCGATGATGGCGGCGCGTGAGGTGGTGGTTCGGCGGCAGTACGAAAAGAAAGATTTTCCTAACTTAGTTTTTTCTAGAGTTTTTGCTTGCAAGTTTTTACCTTTCACTTGAAAGGGTTTTTCTTGGTTTAAGCAATTAGGAATCTTCTTAATTTCTGTTAATTTAGTTTAAAATAATTTCTAAGTCAATTAGGAATTGTTTTAAGAAGTTTTAGGTTAATTAGAACTAGTCTTATTACTAGTTTCCTAGTTCCATTAGAATTGGTTCTCCTATTCTATCTAGGATACTTGGGGATCAAGGCTAGGGTTTTTTCCTAGTTCGAATAGACTTAGGAATAGTTAGTTTTAGTCTATAAATAATGTAATTTTTCGTGATTTTTTCAGAACATTCGAAAATCATTAAAATTCAAGTTAATTGTTTGTTTTGCTTAATTGCTTACAAATTCTTTTGCTAGTTTTCAATTCAAGGAGTTGTTTTGATAATTAGAACGTTCAATTCTTAGTTCTAGGAGTAGTCTAAGTTTTGTTCATCAAAGTACTTTAGTTCCAGGAGTGGTCTAGGTAATTTGAGAGGCGTTGAATTCGTTCCAGGAGTGGTCGTTTTCAAAGTCATATCCGGTTCGTTATTCTTAAGTTGTTCGATTTTCTTAGGAAATTCGAAGGGCTTGTGTTACTTGTGTGATTTTAGATTCTTTATTAAGTTAAGGGGTTTAAATCCACATCATCAAACGCAATCAAATAAAGCTATTT